>NC_133327.1:181851688-181909188 GCF_042186555.1 Aquarana catesbeiana | reverse complement strand
CTAAATATGTTTGGCACCTGCTTGAAATAATTAGGGTGTCTGATTAGACTCTTTTATTAAAGAGAAGTATTCACATTGAATTTGCTATTCATGAGAAGCAAACTGTGTGTCATTGATGAACCCAAAAAAATATACTCAAACTATTGTCCTTTTTTTATACACAGGATGAGTCCATCCAGGAGGAATGGGGGGAAAGTGGCAGGCAGGAGGAGACCAGGCCCATGGACAGCATGGAGGAGGCCGGATTCACCATCATCCTGGAGGAGGCTGGGCCCAGTGTCAGGCAGGAGGTGGCTGCTCCCAGTGAGGTGGCTGCTCCCAGTGAGGTGGCTGGGCCAAGTGAGGTGGCTGGGCCAAGTGAGGTGGCTGGGCCCAGTAGGAGCCTGGCGAATCCCAAGTGCCTCCCCTCCACCTTCCCAAAAAAAGGGCCAGGAAGGGGATGGTCACACAGGACGCATCCCTGCGCCTCATGCAAGAGGCCACCCGTTTTTTAAGGAGCCCCCCTGAAGCGGAAGAATCCTATGGCTGCTACTTAGCCAGCAGGCTTCTTCAGATGAATAGGGAGCAGCGCCTCATTTGTGAGCGCCTATTTGGGGAAACAATCCATAAGGGGCTGCAGGGCACGCTAACACAAAACACCCAACTACATGAGGCAGCCCCCCCTCCTCCTCCTCCTCCTCCTCCTCCTCCTGCCACAACTGAAACACCAGAGCCACAGCCTCAAAAGAAGGCTACAGGGAAGGCTGCAGGGCAGCGTGGAGGAAAGGCTGCAGGGAAGAGAAGAAAATGATGACCTGGGTTCAGTCTGGTCTGACAGAAGACGCAGGCTGTTGTAGGACCACAGTCTGGGGACATCTAGATCATCTGCTGGTGCTGTTGATCTCTGGGATTCTTGGACCAGATTGTGCTCCCTCTTATATGGACTCCTCAAGATCCCAATTTTCTGGTACACCGACTTTTTCCAGCGTTGACTTCCTCTTTATTTTATTTTGACCATGAATAAATGGATATTTTTTGAGTTTAGCAAAAGACTTTATGTGTTTTCTTTGAAATCATTGATTTTACACACAATGTTAAATTAACAAGGGACAACAATCTCATTGAGTTTGAAAAAAAACACACCAAAAATACATTACTAATGTTAATAATGTTCAAGTGGTAAGTCTTGAAAATCCAAAAAATTACGTAACCAAAAACGGTGCTTTGGGTTAACTTTATCTAAAAACTAAAAAATAAACACTATAAAAAAAAAAAAAAATAATAATGGGTTCTTTGTGTTAACTTTACAAACCTAAAAAAAATAAAAAAAAAAAAAAAAAAAAATAAAAAGGGGAAAAAGTATTATTAGTATGGAAACATTGTTTTAAAAAGGCATACTATATCATTCATGAGATCAAAGAGAAAAAGAATCCAGAAATCAGTTTGGGAGAACTCTGATTATGAACAGCAAAACACCTTCGTTCTTTAGAGCCTTCGTAAAGAAGAAATAAAATGCGCTGCATTGAACGATCACAGATTTTGCAGCGTGATGAATGTGCTACCTACAATACGAACACTAGTTTTACTAGACCGAGTGCTTCCGTTTAGTTTTTGCTTATGAGCATGCGTCGTTTTTTTGTCCGTCGGACTAGCATACAGACGAGCGGACTTCGGGGTCCGTCGTACTTACGACGTAAAGATTTGAAGCATGCTTCAAATCTAAAGTCCGTCGGATTTGAGGCTAAAAAAGTCCGTTGAAAGTCCGGAGAAGCCCACACACGATCGGATTACCAGCCACCTTTAGTCCGTCAGCGTCCGTTGGACTTTTGTAGACGAAAAGTCCGACCGTGTGTACGCGGCATAACCCTCCATTAGAGCCCATCCCGGCTGTTTTCAAGAGACCCTGTGCATTTCATACTTTAAAGTGTAACTAGATTGATACTAAAGAAAAACCTCTCCCATCTTCCATCACACTGCTTATCAAGACTGTAAATATGTAGGCATAGATGTTTGCAGACTTTTATATATTCTAATAGCAAATTTTTAGCTACATTTTGGTCAGAAACTAAAATTCACTTATTAGTTACTCTTCCTACAACTACTAGGCATACTACATTTTTAATGAAGATTTTAAGACCCACAGTGTATATACAGTATATATATATATACACAGTATATCACAGTATATATACAGTATATCATAATCCTCTTTAAAGTGTTACTAAACCCACAACATTATAGCCAGTCTGCATATGCAGTAAAGCATGACTGCTACACTCACTATGGAACCTAAGGGGTCAATCCTCTGCATTGTGTAAAAAGGCTGTTTGATCCTGTCTTCTCTGATCCTCCCCTTCTTCAATGGCCCCCAATCCATCTGCTAATAATATAGGGCCTTGCAGGCAAACTACATGTGCTCAGTTTGGTGTGTGTTGCTAGAGATATTTTTTTTCCAGACAGAGGGACATGGGTCCTGCAGCCTCACAGGACAATCAGGGGAGAATGAAAACTCCTCTTATAATCTTTAACCAGACACTAATAGAAGTCACAAGACTGTTCTAACTTCTGATGAGAAAAGGTATTTAGCAGTTTAGATTTACTAAAATAATTGCATGTTCTGTGTACTGTGGGAGACCAGATATAGTCAATGCAGGATCCTGTGTCTAGTAACACTTTACTTTACTTCTGGTTATGGAGACCCACTCTGTATTCCGATCTTTTGTGCAGGTGACCGGTTTTGTTGCTGTTCCTAAAATCTAAAATGTTGCTTGCCAAGCAAATGAGCAACATTCATGTAATGAGGATGTGGGCACTGCCAGTAGTACTCTGCCACAGTGCAGTGCTAAAGATCGAAGGACTGGGGTTAAGGCCGCTCCCCGCCCCTCCACAGCTCAGCGCTCCATTGAGCATGGAGGAGCGGAGCAGGAGAGATGCTGACTGACTGGCATCCCTCTGCTCGGGGAGGTGTGAGAACCGAGCCATCGACGGTGTTCGGTGGCTCGGTTCTCAGTGAAGAGGCGGCAGGGGACAGCTACAGCATCAGTCTGATGTTCCATCCACATAGGTAAGTATGAACATAAAAAACTACAACATTAAATTCACATGCATGAATGTTATATACAGTAGGTGTACAAACATTATTTTCTCCTCTGTATGGTATGGCTCCATTATAACACACCTAGAACAAAACCAATTTGCTGGTTTATGTTAGCTGTCTTTTATATAACATCCTGGATAATATGACAAAAACAGATAATAAAATAAAATATAGTACCTTCAATAAAAACTTTACTAAATTGAAAACAATATACATTTACAAATTATGCACAGTAATAAAAATATAGCACACATTATATTTTATTGAATTGATGCACATTCTTGTTAACGTATACATTCATGCCACATGTGTAAATATAGTGATAACGCAGATTATTGTAGGCTAGTGTTGCCGAACATCTCAGCATGCACAAAGATGTGTAAAAAAGCCACAAGTTGGAGGCACTCTAGGATAAAGATGAAAACCTCAAATGTTCTGAACCTCCTAGCCAGGAAAACACCACTCGATGCATTTTGTTATCAAAGGACCTCATCAGTGTCTATGAAATATTGCTTTCAGCAATAAATAAAGGGTTTTATACTACTGCAAATTATATTTCACATTCCTTTGATCCTCTGAATTTGATGGATAGAACTATTGGCCACCCTCCAGAGAAAGATGTAGAGATAGTACCCTGGATAATATCTCTTCTCCTTAGTAGATGGGCAGCCATTTAAAATGTTGTGTTTGTGAATTCCAAGCACAGTATGACCTGTCACTAAATTGAGGCTCATTGTTATTGAATGATTAGCATGCTAGTGCTATGCAATATGAAAGATATCCACCTGGTTGGATTAGGCGATTGACTTTACCTGAGAGCTAAAATGTCATATAAATAAGTACACTTTTCTTATGTTGTGTGACAAGTACTTTAGTAGAATCCATATAGTTTCTGCGTTGTTTTTGTTAAGGAATTAAAAATATTGTACAATTCAATTAGAGGGAAACAGTCAAAAAGAAGTTATTGCTCTGGTTTCTAATTGGAAACCCCACAAAGCTATATGGAAAGGGTGCTGTCTATGCAAATGTTTGTTTGTACAATTAAGATTTTAAATAAACTGAGAAAAGATATAGCACATAATAAAAAAACATGTTAATTTAAAAAAAAGAACAAGAATGACTCAAACTTTAGTCCAACAAATTGAAATTTAAAGAAAAAGAGGGTGTAAGAAATGTATAGTGGCCGAACTGACAACACTGCTGCTTTTAAATGAGATTGTAATGATTTTGTGCCCAAAAATGTATTGTAATGACAATACAGGCATACCCCACTTTTAAGTACACAATGGGACCAGAGCATGTATGTAAAACGAAAATGTATTTAAAGTGAAGCAATACCTTTTTTCACTTCTAGGGTGTAGTAGGGGGTCAGAGGCTGTAGTGGAGGTGCCAGGGGCTGTAGTGGGGGTGTCAGGGGCTGTAGTGGGGGTGTCAGGGGCTGTAGTGGAGGTGTCAGGGGCTGTAGTGGAGGTGTCAGGGGCTGTAGTGGGGGTGTCAGGGGCTGTAGTGAGGGTGTCAGGGGCTGTAGTGGAGGTGTCAGGGGCTGTAGTGGGGGTGTTAGGGGCTGTAATGGAGGTGTCAGGGGCTGTAGTGGAGGTGTCAGGGGCTGTAGTGGGGGTGTCAGGGGCTGTAGTGGGGGTGTCAAGGGCTGTATTGGAGGTGTCAGGGGCTGTAGTGGAGGTGTCAGGGGCTGTAGTGGGGGTGTCAGGGGCTGTAGTGGGGGTGTCAGGGGCTGTAGTGGGGGTGTCAGGGGCACACTGGAACAAGGCAGGCTACACTCTTGGAGCTCTATGTCTGTACAGTACTTATGTCATTACTCGCGAGTGTACGTAAAGTGAGTGTACTTAAAGCAGAGTATGCCTGTAGATATTCAGACAGACAGTACAGTGAAAACTACTGTTGATCTGGGTTATAAGCAACTGCAAGTCTTGAGGCTCAGGTCTGGTTTGCTAAAGAATAAAGTTCACCCTAGGCTTTATCCTAGCTACTGATTTTAAATCCTAAATCACAGGAATTTCAAAAATCAGATTTCCCCAGAACCCTGCCAGGTAACTGAAGTGAACAAAGCTTGGGAAAATGTACTACTTTAGTATATCAGCTGCTGGATGACAGTCTGGTAACATGAGTAATGGATAGAGGGTAAATAAAGAGAGATATCTTTTGAAGAAGGACAGCATGGTTAAATACATTTTGTGGCTTCAAAACTAATGCCGCGTACACACGGTCGGACTTTCCGGCATACTTGGTCCGGCGGACCAGAGTGTGCCGGACAATCCGCCCGTGTGTGGGCGCCGGCGGACTTTTCCGGCGGACTTTTTCCCAAAAGCCCGCCGGACCTAGATTTGAAGAAAGTTTTAAATCTTTCCGCCAGACTCAGTTTCGGGCGGAAAGTCCGCTCGTGTGTGTGCTGGTCCGACGGAAAGCCCGCTCGTGTGTATGCTGGTCCGACGGACCAGATACGACACGAGGGCAGGGTATTGCATCTCGCGCTCGCTGCAATAGGAAAAACAAATTTTCCTATTGCGGCGAGCGCGGGGCATACCAGGCCCTTAGGTCTGGTATTGATTATAAAGGGAACCCCCCTACGCCGAAAAAACGGCGTGGGGTCCCTCTTAAAATCCATACCAGACCCCGATCCGAGCACGCAGCCTGGCCGGTCAGGAAAGGGGGTGGGGACGAGCGAGCGCCCCCCCCCCCTCCTGAACCGTACCAGGCCACATGCCCTCAACATGGGGGTGGGTGCTTTGGGGGAGGGGGGCCGCCCTGCGGGCCCCCCCCACCCCAAAGCACCTTGTCCCCATGTTGATGAGGACAAGGGCCTCTTCCCGACAACCCTGGCCGTTGGTTGTCGGGGTCTGCGGGCGGGGGCTTATCGGAATCTGGGAGCCCCCTTTAATAAGGGGGCCCCCAGATCCCGGCCCCCCACCCTATGTGAATGAGTATGGGGTATGGGGTATGGGGAACATCACCCAGTGACCACGCCCCCTAAAACGTCACAGTCCCAGCATGCCCAGGGACTGTGACATCAAAAGGGGGCGGGGTCTCCGCCTATATAAGTCACAACGCAGCCCTCGGAGAGCAGTCCAGCCGGAGAGAGCGTCGTGTCAACATCTGGAGAAGAGAAGAAGACAAGAAGTCCGGACCTCTGCTGGCAAGAGAGCTACCTGAAGACAGCAGAGGAGCCGGCCGAAGAACTGGAGAGAAGAGAGCGGAGAAGAACCAACCGGACGCCGGGAGAAGATGAAGCGGAGGGACCCCCGAAGCCGGAAGAAGACCCCCGAAGCCGGAGGAAGATCCCCCCCCGGAGCTGTTTAATAAAATATTTTAAAAACCTGTGTAGTGTGTTTTATTACTTACACTTTTTCCCTAGGTGAATGGGTAGGGGTACCATGTACCCCATACTCATTCACATAGGGTGGGGGGCCGGGATCTGGGGGCCCCCTTATTAAAGGGGGCTCCCAGATTCCGATAAGCCCCCGCCCGCAGACCCCGACAACCAACGGCCAGGGTTGTCGGGAAGAGGCCCTTGTCCTCATCAACATGGGGACAAGGTGCTTTGGGGTGGGGGGGGCCCGCAGGGCGGCCCCCCTCCCCCAAAGCACCCACCCCCATGTTGAGGGCATGTGGCCTGGTACGGTTCAGGAGGGGGGGGCGCTCGCTCGTCCCCACCCCCTTTCCTGACCGGCCAGGCTGCGTGCTCGGATCGGGGGTCTGGTATGGATTTTAGGGGGGACCCTACGCCGTTTTTTCGGCGTAGGGGGGTTCCCTTTATAATCCATAGCAGACCTAAGGGCCTGGTATGCCCCGCGACGGGGCTCGCAAGGTGTCAATCTCGCCGATAAAAGCGGCAAGATTGACATCCTTTTCTAGTCCCGTCGCACCTGAGTCACGTTCAAAATGAACGGACTTGTCCGTGTGTGGGCAAGTCCGTTCATTCTGAAAGTCCGCTGGAACTCCGGCGAAAGTCCGTCGGAAAGACGGGCGGACCTAGCCCGCCGGAAAGTCCGGGCGTGTGTGGGCAAGTCCGTCCGTTTTAAAGTCCGGCGCACCTGGCGGACAAAGTCCGTCGGAAAGTGTGCCGGACCAAGTAGGATAGAAAGTCCGACCGTGTGTACGCGGCATAAGACTAAAATCTACAAAATCCAAAACAGCTGTATTTAGGTTGTTTTTCAGCTAGTTAGGTTTATGCACATTTTACTGCTCTATGGAAGTGCCTAATAAATTTCAAAAAATCAGCAAGCTTGCCAATTTAGTAATTTTACTGTCATAAAAATTACTATCTATAAAAATTATACAAGCCTCTGAAATTACAAGTACCATGCTAAATCAAAGGCTTCCCAGCCAGACCATGCTCAAGAAGACACTGACAAGTGTTTGATTAATTCAAAAAATGTTCTAACAAAATCCAACCCAACACAATGATTTCCTATCCTTGCACTACATTTTCCTTTGGTGTTTTTACACAAGTCCATCTAAACTGTAGGTTTTGGGATGTTGGCATTCATGTGCAAAAGTACCTTAAAGAGGAGCTTCGCCCTTATCATGACAATTACAATAAAGGCACTTTAGAAATGTTTTGTAATGACAATCTATAAACAGATACACATAGGCTTTTTATTCTTTGCATGCTTTATCTTTCTTTTCCTACCCATTCTGCTCACAGCGGCCATTTTCACTAAGGGCAGATTAATCCATTCCCTTTACTTCCTGGAACTCTGTCTAGAAATATGGGTTTACCTCTCAGAACATGTGAGAAGACATTTCCAAGGATGCAGCTGTGAGGTAAGGGTTACATCACCAGTGCTTCAAAAAAGCAGGAAGTGGAAAAACAGTAAATATAAGTAAAAAAAAAGTTTGCATGAAAGATGATTTTGTATCCGTAGAGATAGCTGTATGCTGAGGGGATTTTTAGAGAAAGATGGGGGTCCACTTGAAGAAGTGCAAGACATCTATATGGAACTGAAATCTATAATTAAGAAATCTTTTACACAAAATATTAGAAATACAGTAAGACATTAAGTAATTATTTTTTGTGGACTATGGTGGCCTAATATCTGAGTTCTGTATATGAGGAATTTCATGTTTGCTTTTGTATTTCCCATACAATTTCCAAAATGAATATTGCAGCAGGTGTGCTGGTCTTCTCTGCTTTTATCCTTAATATTGTAACAATTATTTTGAATCCATCTAAACATTCGGTTAGAGCACCAACTGCAGTTTTTACCATCCCGTGACAGTAGGCATGGTATAAATGCACCTTTTGAACAATGAATCAAGGATTTTAAAAAAATGTTCATATTAAATAAAGCATGGTTTATTGCACTTTCACATACTCAATATTTCACACTATCGCATACTCAATTTGTACTGCCTGCCTCAGTAGATGTTTATAAAAGTTCTAGACATTAAGAAAGAAAATTAATTTAAGGTATGTGCTAATATATTACATTAAACATTTTTGGTCTTAAAAATGCCTTAACTAATTGTTAATATAATTTGAAACCTTATTAATCTATGAACTATGACTACACATTAGCTCTCTGCGTTATTTTATTAAATCCTAAGGAAAGAGTATTTGATCATAACTCATCTGCTGTGATCATCAAGGTACTTGTGGTTGTGCAGTGGTATGACAATCAAAGCCTAATTCTTTAAAGACATTTACATATTTTTATCTCAGTAAAACCAAAGCTGAGTCACTAATATATAAAACACCAGGCAATGCACCTGCTAGTTTTTATTGGTGCTTATGACATGGTGGTAGGTGTAAGGTACATCTGTGTCTCAACAATGAAACACAAGTCACTGTCATCCACAAATTATAGCAGCTCTGAATCGTAAACTCATCCTGATACATATTATACAATTGGACCGTACCTGCTTTTTCTGCCTCTGCTTTGTAGGTTAGGAGTGGGTCCTTCAAATTTCAGGATCCAGCCTACACACCCCATTTGCCCTCCGGAGATCCCCCCCAAAACCATTTTATTTGCTTTAAAAAAAATCTGTCTCTTTTAAAAGTCTTTGAGCTGCATGATGGGTTGGGTCCTCTTCTCATCTGATGGCTTTTTATCATGATGCAGATAATAGAGCTGACGTAATGGTGCCAATGTCTCTCTCTGCATCAGTACACTGTGAATGAGGGGTGCCATGGTGATTCCCTTTAAGGAAGTGGGTCCATGACTTTCTGCAGTATGGTTGCTGGTTTACTCCATAGGTTCCGTTCAACCCAGAAAACTGAGGACATTTTGTTGCAGAGTGGAAACAGTGCTTGAAAGGAGGTAGCATTGCAGCTTGGAGTTGCATTTTTTTGTTTTTCCACAGGATGAGGATGGAAAGTTGGGTTTTTAAGGCTAAAGGATGGAAATCCTGACAGAAAAGGGAAATGGGACCCTTTGACTGACCCGGCCTACCTGTGGGTATTGTAGGAATTGTAGTTTGCAGTATACGATTATGTGTTCAATGTAAAGGGAACCTGAACTTCAAAAGCAAAAAATTGCTATCTTATAAGAAACATCTGGAGATGCTAATTGTGCCTAAGCCCTGTAAAATGTACCTTTTCTCTGGAATTTCTCCTGAAAAATCGCAGTGCACTTTCTGGAATGTTTAGTTGCCTAGGCACTCCTATGATAAATATATCCCCAAGAAGAGTTTGAGAAACAGGGAGAAACATAAAAAATCTATCAAAAATAAAATGGTAACATAATAATGGGTAGCTGGAATTATGGTGATTGGAATGGGAACTGAGCAGAAAGCAATGCAGAGGTGCACAAGGCTTACATAAACAGACAATACTGATGGGTAAAGAGCAACTGGGTTCACCATAACAATTAGAATGACAATAAGGAGAAATTATTTTGAAAGAAAGAACAGCTATAAAGGTACATGTACAAATGGAATGTAAAAGCCAACAGACTGTGTGATTTAAGACGTGGCATATAATCACAACATACATGGAGTAATATTTTCTTAAGGTGTTTTGTATTTAAAGTTTAATTGGTTCCAAAGCCTCAAGGCTTTTTTTACCTTAATGTGGTTCTAAAGACATAAGGTTTTTTATCTTTATGCATTCTATGCATAAAAATAAAAAACCTTCTGTGTGCAGCCACCTCCCTCAGCCCCCCTAATACTTACCTGAGCCCCATCTCGATCCAGCGAAGTTGTATGAGATACCGCTGTCTCCCTCTTCATTGGGCAGATTTATAGCAGTGGGAGCCTTTGGCTCCTGCTCTTCTCAATCAAATCCAGTGACGAGAGAGCACTGGGGGTGGGGCCGAGTGGGGCCGAGTGGGGCCGAGTTCCTCTGTCTGTGTCAATAGACGTGAGCCCGCACGAGTGTCCCCATGGGAATCAGTTTCCTATTGGGGGCACCAACAAGGGAGGAGGAGCCTGAAGTGCCAGTGGGGGACCCAGGAGCATCGGGGCCACTGTGTACAATTCTTTAGCACTGAGCAGGCAAGTATAGACATGTTTGTTATTTTAAAAAACAAAATCTTATGTGATCACTTTAAATTGCAGGAGAACTATTGTACGTAAGGTCTTGCTAAGGCAGGTAGTAGAGGCTCCCACCTCAGAAGATGTGTTGGGGGGCAGCTGGATGTCAGCCTCTCCTGGCTTTACCTTTGTCAGTATTCCTGAGGGCTCTGATGTCAAAATGACAGCAGATTCCCTAAGAGGGTTATTTACTAAAACTGGAGCATGCAAAATCTGGTGCAGCTCTGCATAAAAACCAATCAGCTATATTTTCGAACACCCTATATTTTTGCAGCATGGGGTAATTGACAATATTGACAATATTTTCGCTATATGGGGGGGGGGGGGGAGAGACATTGAGTCTTTAATGTGGTTTTTAATTCATACATAAATAGTACTGTATGATACTGGAACTGCAGTTTAACATGCATTGTATTGAGGAATCTTGAAGTCACGTTGAAGTCACCCATAATTAAAACCTCTCCCTTGGACTTCCGGTTCCGGCGCCGCATGGAGTAGCTGCATTCTTTCACAGCTCCCGCTCTGAGGACACCTAAACCTGCCTAAAAATCCGGCCCAGAAGCCAGAAACCTCCATCGGCCACCTCGGGCACTTGCATCCGCTCTATGGACCGTTTCGTGGTCCGCGGCTCCCGCTCCAACACGGCCCTGACGCCGCCGGCCCAGCCGCAAATCGAGGCCCCGGCTTCGGCCTACACGGACACCTACACAGGCGCGCACCAGCAGCTGCAGCAACAATACACAGCGGAGATGGAAGTAAGTGGAAGCACAGCTCCACACACATCCCCTCAGGCACCCCCTACCCAGCCACACTCCCAGGCTCCCTCTCCTCAAGCACCCTCTCCTCAGGCCTTCTCTATGCCAGCTACCTCCCTACAGCTCGCCGGGGACCACAAAACCGAGCGCATAGCACAGGCAGTGGCAGCACTTCTGTCCCCCATGATATCTGCTTCAGTAGAAAAGGCTGTAAATGCGGGGATGAAACAAATAAAGGCCCAGCTAGGAGAACACAACACAAGGCTAAACGAGCTAGAACACCGCCAATCAAGCATGGAGGAAGAGATATACCAAGCTCAAGCCACGGAACAAGCACAAGACAAAACGAACCAATATATATTCCAAAAACTTGACGATTTGGAAAATAGATCCAGAAGGAGCAACCTGCGATTCGTGGGGATTCCGGAATCCCTCCAAGCATCTGCCCTAATGGACTTTTGCTCCCAACGCATACCCGAGGCGCTAGGCCTAACAGGCCCCTGCACAGTGGAACGCGCTCACAGGATGGGGTCGTATAATGAAGAAAGCAAGAATCCTCGGCCCATCATAGCCAAATATCTAAATTATTCCGACAAGGCTCTCATTCTTCAAAAATTTAGACAATCTCGCTCGCTACAAATTGACGGAGTGAGAGTCCTGATTTTTGCCGACTACTCCATCGAAGTTTCAAAGAAACGCAAGGCCTTTCAACAAATATGCTCTGAACTCTTTAAGCAACAGATCAAGTTCACCCTAGCCTTCCCGGCTACCCTACGCCTCAAGACACCTAACGGAGACCAGCTCTCCTTCCAGGAACCCTCAGAAGCAGAAGCATACATGCGATCTTTATTCCCCAACATTCAACAACACACCCCGTCGAAAGGTACTTCAATCAATCGCTCCCTGGATCAACGAAGTCCGCGTAAAGACTCCCCCAAGCGATTTAGACCCTCGATTCCGGACCAGCACCGCTTTACGCACCGCTGAACTAAAACCTGACACCCACCTCCATCGGTCCCAAAATTTTGGACAGTAAAGTTCTCTCTGTCCTCCCCCAGGTTCCATGTACCATCTGTACCTCATCTACACGTAATGTACAATATTTCTCATATACATATGTTTGCCTTTCCATTGTAATCTCTTTCTTACAGGTCCCTTCCTAGCAAGTTAATCCTTTTCGTAAAGGGCAATGTTTTTCTTTTTTTTTTACATCCTCATGGCCTCACTGTGTGCGGACAACTGCACTCCCCCCCCCCCTCATATGTGACCCCTTGATGCCCACATGAACACTTGTCTCACGGCCAAGGGCTCTCTGGGGCTATATCATCACCGTCCTGAGATGGGAGCTGACCTACACAGTGACTCCATGCGGAAAAAAGCGAAGTTTCCATGTTCGTATGTTTTACTGGTGATATTTTTCACTATGTTGCTTCTCTTACAGGTTGAATCCCCTTACCCCCCCCCCCCTCTCTCTCACACGGCCCTAGCCAAATCAAATCCATTCTCGTACTTATACACCTCCCACATAAAAACCTCAGACTTCCAGACACAGCTGACGTACTATCACACCTTCCACACAATATTAAAACACACTTAATAACACACATCCCTTTTCAACCCCCCTAATATGAAAATACTCTCCTGGAATGTAAAGGGTCTCAGATCCCCCCAAAAGAGAATGAAAATCCTCAGGCATCTCAAGCGGCTCAAAGCCGATATAGCACTTCTTCAGGAATCACATCTACCGGCCTCAGACTTTCATCGCATGAAGAAACTCTGGGTTGGCACTGTTCTAGGCTCAGAGGCAAAAGGGCGCAAAGCTGGCATTCTCTTACTCATACACAAGAACCTCCCGTGCACAGTCTTGTCCGCAAAAAACGACGACCAGGGCCGTCTACTCAGGTACACATAAAAATAGGCTCCAAAGAACTAGCTATAACAAATGTTTATGCCCCTAATAATCCAAGCAGACAATTTTACACTGAACTATCCAGTTGGCTTCTAGAAAACACACATCTCCCTCATCTAATCGGAGGAGATTTCAATGACACCCTCCATCAGATAGATGACAGGTCCTCACAAAAAAGACCAAAAAAGGACACTAACCCACTACCCCCTTCCCTCCTGGCTAGCACCATGGAATTCATCCAATTCCAGGATCTATGGCGCCTCTCCCACCCGGCAGACAGGGAATTCACTTTCTACTCTAACCCACACAAAACATTCACCAGAATAGACTACACCTTCGGCTCTGACAACCTTCTACCCTACCTCCAAAACTCCACCATCCACGACATAACCATTTCAGATCATGCCCCTATAGAAGTGACACTAAATAATCTAGACCTACCTCCACACCCCAATATATGGCGGTTCCCACCTTATCTACACAACAACACTGACTTCCAAAATTACATCTCCGACGCTTGGGCTGAATACTCCTCAAACAACGCCCCACAAATACACGACCCCAACCTATTTTGGGACGCTGGTAAAGCTTTCCTGAGGGGCCGTATCATTTCCTATGCAACCTCATTCAAACGCAACACCCTAACTAAATACAAAGAGGCCAGTTCTCGTTTACACCGGGCACAACGAGATATGTACACCAAAGACTCCCCAACAACACGCTCTGAATGGCAGATAGCAAAAAGGGAATTTGACATTTGGGTAAACAATCTAGAAAACACCAAGAAGGCCTATTTAGATGCTTCTTTCCATAAATTTGGGAATAAAGCAGGAAAACTCCTGTCCAGACTTTGCAAAGGTCCATACCGCCCAACACATATCACTTCCCTACGTGATAAAGCGGGTACCCTCCACGCCACTCCACTCCCAATTAACAAAGTCATGCAACAATTCTACTCCACTCTTTATGCCTCAGACCCGATAGATCCACAAACAGCACGCGCTTTTCTAGAAAAAATAACCCTTCCCAAAATCTCCCCAACACAACTAGAAACCCTAAACGCACCTATCACTCTCCCCGAAATATCGGCAACTATCCGCAACTTAACCCTGTCTAAAGCCCCAGGCCCGGATGGCCTCACCAGCGAATTCTACAAGACCCTACAACCCCTATTAGAACCTACTCTCCTCCAAGTATATCAACATATATGGTCAGGAGGTTCATACCTTCATTCGGGGAACCAAGCCATCATAAAACTACTGGCAAAAAAGGGTAAAGACCCTCAAGAACCAGGATCGTACAGGCCCATATCACTTCTCAACCTAGATGTTAAAATCCTCTCAAAAATTGTTGCCACCAGACTAGCAGACATCATGCCTTCTCTAATTCACCCCGCCCAGTCAGGTTTTATTAAAGGACGTACAGCCACCCTTAACATCCGCAAAGTTATGCTGGCCCTAGAACACGCAATACATCACCCAAACACGGATCATGCCATTATCACGCTAGACGCGGAAAAAGCATTTGATAACGTCAGTTTCGACTGGTTATCCATGACAATGAAGGCAATAGGATTCTCAGGCCCCTTCCACCACCTTATTACCGCCATGTACACAGCTCCGACAGCAAGGTTAGTGGCGGCAGGTCTCCTATCAGAAGAATTTCGCCTCCATAAGGGCACACGCCAGGGCTGCCCCCTATCGCCACTCCTCTTCAACATAGCATTAGAACCACTTTCCAGATATCTAACATCAGTAGCCCCCCTACATGGCTTAAAGATAGGCCCACACGACTTACGTACCTCACTTTTTGCAGATGACGTCCTTATATTTTCAGCCAACTCCTCATCTGATATGCTAACCATAAAAAATGTATTCGATGAATTTCGCTTGTGCTCGGGCCTCCGTATTAATTACACCAAAAGCGAAATTCTTCCCATTGGTTCCCACGCCGCACCTAAATGGACCCAACATTCAATTTTCCCCGTTGCTAAATCCCACATTACATACTTAGGAATAAAAATAGGAAAACTCCCTTCTTCGCTATACCACCTCAATTACCCTCCTTTGGTGTCAAAAATAACTCAGGAATTAAATACCTGGATGGATCTACCCCTTTCGCTTCTGGGAAGATGTCATTTAATAAAAATGGTCAGTTTTGCAAGACTACTTTACCCCATGCAAACCATCCCACTACTTCTCCATCATAAAGATGTGACCTCACTAAATAACGCTATATCTAAATTCTTATGGCAGAACAAACGACCACGTATAGCTTTAAAAAAACTCTATCTTCCCAGGCGCGAAGGGGGCATCAGTCTCCCGCATGTCAGAATGTATAACCTTGCATGTTTGCTAAGAACAAGTCTAGACTGGATAACCCAGTCCTCTCGATACTCAAACTTCTCTTTGGAATCCCACATGGCCCATCCCTACTCACTTGTAGCCCTCTTACACTGCAGATGGAAGTCAGTCCCCTCTCCCCACCAACATAATCTCCTATTAAGGGACACAGCAGTAGCTTGGAGAGAATCACGGAAAATACTAAAGGTATCCCCTTTTCTGTCAATACACCTCCCGATTCAAGGAAATCCGGCATTTCCACCGAGTCTAGAGCACAAATCATTCAATACATGGGAACAGAAAGGCCTAACTAAATTCTCTCATCTCTGCAACACCCAGACGGGTCAACCTCTACCCTTCGCCAACATCGCGAAAACCTTCTCTCTACCCTCCACTCACAACTTCTACTATAGGCAATGTATCAGTTTCTTAAGGGAGGCGTGCAATCAAGACGACAAAAGGTTCCAATCAAATGTCACGGATCAAATGATAATGAGTAACACATACAAAATCTCGGACATATACAAACCACTCCTCAATAAATCCTCTCTACCTCTCTCGTCATCATCAATTAAAAACTGGAATAAAGACTTCCCTGATCCAAACCTAGTAGAAAAAATCTTACAAGGGCTTAACGCAGTCCAAAAGATAACACCAAACGAAATATGGAGAGAAACACAATTGAAAATAGCCCACAGGGCACATATGCCTTTCTTATCTTCTAAAACGGACAAGAACAAAGCCATCTGCCCCCTCTGTAAACACCAGAAACCATCCTTAGCTCATCGTTTCTGGCACTGCTCCTACATATCCACTTTCTGGGACCAAGTTATAGCCTACATATTTAAAGTGACTCTAATTAAACTACCCAAGGATCCTCTGCTTCTTATCTTCGGCTACTGGGACCCAATCCTACTGCCATGGTCCAAAACGGCCGTCACCAGGGTCGGCTCTACAAAGAAACTGAAGGACACCACATCACACAAAGGGTGGTCCTTGACTTGCCTATTAACTGCAAGAAGAACCATCTTAAAAAACTGGATTACACCTGTAAGCCCCAATATCACTCAAGTCAAACGGGACCTCATGCAACTTTTACTCAAAGACCGCCTAAACACGGACTTCAAACAAAAAAAATCCTCAGATCACTTCTACTCCAAATGGCAAGCCTTTATGCATGCATCTCTTTCAAAAGAAGAAATATCAAACATCAGCTCATCTTCCTTTTCCTACTTCGACTCCGTCCTCCCGATGCCAGCTCAAGACTACAATCGGAATCACACTCCAATCTCTGACATCACCCAACCTAACTCCAGTGCCAACGTCATCGTCAGTGGGTCTACATAAATAATTATAAATAATTATATACTTCAAATAGAAATAATTATTAATGCTGGACAATATTTGTATGACATTACATCATACTATATCAATTCTCTCAATCTATATAGGGCTCCCCCCCCCCCATCTACCCCCCCCCCCTGTTTTCGTTATTTTTTCTCTTAGTATTATATTCTTTGTGTTTTTTCAGGTTCTAAAATGCAATGTATTCAGGGTTACTAACAGATCCATCCAGGTTTACACTATCTGTTACCATTTATTGCATTGCTATGATCTGGTAAACATGCCACGCAGTAACCTGCATGGGTACATACACTGGAAATCCTCTCTTACTGTAAACACCAAGTTTGTAACCAAGTAGTTCTACTATTATTTGCTTCTGTTTATGCTACAAAACAAGACTGTACACAAGACTGCATTATTAACTGTATTTTCTGAAAATCAAATAAAATCTTTTTGAAAAAAAAAAAAAAAAAAAAAACCTCTCCCTTCACTGCCATTTGAATTATCTCCTCAATCAATAAGTTATCATAATCTTCAGTCTTCATGTCCTGGGTATGTGTACACTATACCAATTCTGAGGAAGGATTCCTCTCTGGTTAAGTGGCAGACCCAGAGGGTTTCAAGTGTTCCATTTGTTTTTGAATTAACATTGGCTTCATGCTATTTTTTATATATGTCAACACCACCTCCCTTCAGCCCTGCTGTCATTTCTAGTGTATACCCTGGTATAGTTATTTTCCAGCCATTTGAATACTTGAACCATGTCTTTATAATTGCAGCTTTATAATTACAGCAATGTCCAAGTTGTCTCCAGACATAACTGCTGTCATCTCATAAAGCTTGTTGCCTAAACTACGAGCATTAGTGCACATGACGTGACAAACACTGCTATTTACTGCTTTATTTTTACCATCAGAAACTTTTCCTGAAGTAACTACCCCATCAGCCCAGTCTTTAGCAACACAAACTCCCAGATTTATTTTTTTTTCCCCTAGGGACAGAAATGCTTCTCATCAAATACATTTCTGCCCCCGTTTCTCAGTTTAAATCCATGTCCAAAAAACTCCTGAATTCCATACTAAGAAGCTTGGCGCCTTTATGTAACAGATGCAGGTCATCTCTTTTGTACAGCTCAATATCAGACCACCTGATAGCATCATGAATAACATAACCAAAAGCTTCAGTTTTGCGCCAATTATTTCACCAATGTACTCTGCTATATGCAGTACTTTCCCTTGTTGTGCATTATGGACAGGTAAGACCTCTGGAAAGATAAGAGTGTACCCTAAGTGGTGAAGATCCTGACTCACATTCTGAAAATCCTTCTGTACAGAGTGTACATCATTCTGGGACAAATCATTTGTGCCAAGATGCACAACTACATCAACATTCTTCAATAGTATTCTTGACAATATTTAAAATGCACCTTTTATCTCTCCTAAAAATATCACCCAGTAGACACCTTTCTTCCTTTGGCACTTCCACATAATTTCCTAATGAAACACCTCTAACGATTGAATCACCAACAAGAAGATGACTTCTCCTTTTAGCAGGCTTGGTGCCTTATCCATAACACTTGTCTGGTATTTCCTGTTCTAAAGAATCTGTTGTTTTCTGTCTTTTTTTTTTAAATTAATATATGCATGATCCTTATTCATAATCTCAATGTTGTAATAAGGAAAGTTGCAATGTCTGCCTCCCTTTAGAAGGGAATGAACCATAAAGAGAACGTCACCAAAAATGTAATTCTTAATGCAGAGGGTGCCTGAAATTTGAATTGTACAGTATCTCACAAAAGTGAGTACACCCCTCACATTTTTGTAAATATTTTATTATATCTTTTCATGTGACAACACTGAAGAAGTGACACTTTGCTACAATGTAAAGTAGTGAGTGTACAGCTTGTATAACATTGTAAATTTGTTGTCCCCTCAAAATAACTCAACACACACCCATTAATGTCTAAACCACTGGCAACAAAAGTGAGTACACCCCTAAGCGAAAATGTCCAAATTGGGCCCAATTAGCCATTTTCCCTCCCCGCTATCATGTGACTCATTAGTGTTACAAGGTCTCAGGTGTGAATGGGAAGCAGGTGTGTTAAATTTGGTGTTATCACTCTAACTCTCTCATACTGGTCACTGGAAGTTCAACATGGCACCTCATGGAAAAGAACTCTCTGAGGATCTGAAAAAAAGAGATGTTGCTCTACATAAAGCTGGCCTAGGCTATAAGAATATTGCCAAGAACCTAAAACTGTGCAGCACGGTGGCCAAGACCAGCGGTTTAACAGGACAGGTTCCACTCAGAACAGGCCTCGCCATGGTCGACCAAAGAAGTTGAGTGCACGTGCTCAGCGTCATATCCAGATGTCTTTGGGAAATAGACATATGAGTGCTACCAGCATTGCTTCAGAGGTAGAAGGGGTGGGGGGTCAGCCTGTCAGTGCTCACACCATACGCCGCACACTGCATCAAATTTGTCTGCATGGACGTCATCCCAGAAGGAAGCCTCTTCTAAAGATGATGCACAAGAAAGCCCACAAACAGTTTGCTGAAGACAAGCAGACTAAGGATATGGATTACTGGAACCTGATGAGACCAAGATAAACTTATTTAGTTCAGATGGTGTCAAGCAGGTGTGGTGGCAACCAGGTGAGGAGTACAAGTGTACAAGTGTATTTTGCCTGCAGTCAAGCATGGTGGTGGGAGTGTCATGGTCTGGTGCTGCTGGCACTGGGGAGCTACAGTTCATTGGGGGACCCATGAATGCCAACATGTACTGTAACATACTGAAGCAGAGCATGATCCCCTCCCTCCGGAGACTGGGCCGCAGGGCAGTATTCCAACATGACAACGACCCCAAACACACCTCCAAGATGACCATTGTCTTGCTAATGAAGCTGAGGGTAAAGGTGATGGACTGGCCAAGCATGTCTCCAAACCTAAACCCTATTGCGCATCTGTTGGGCATCCTCAAACGGAAGGTGGAGGAGTGCAAGGTCTCTAACATCCACCAGCTCTTCTGTGATGTCATCATGGAGGAGTGGAAGAGGACTCCAGAGACAACCGGTGAAGCTCTGGTGAACTCTATGCCCAAGAGAGTTGAGGCAGTGCTGGAAAATAATGGTCGCAGCACAAAATATTGACACTTTGGGCCCAATTTGGACATTTTCACTTAGCGGTGTACTCACTTTTGTTGCCAGCAGTTTAGAAATTAATGGCTGTGTGTTGAGTTAATTTGAGGGAACAGCAAATTTACACTGTTATACAAGCTGTACACCCACTACTTTGCATTGCAGCAAAGTGTCATTTCTTAAGTGTTGTCACATGAAAAGATATAATAAAATATTTACAAAAATGTGAGGAGTGTATTCACTTTTGTGAGATACTGTATATATATATATATATATATATATATATATATACAGTGGGGACAGAAAGTATTCAGACCCCCTTAAATTTTTCACTCTTTGTTATATTGCAGCCATTTTCTAAAATCATTTAAGTTCGTTTTTTTCCTCATTAATGTACACACAGCACCCCATATTGACAGAAAAACACAGAATTGTTGACATTTTTGCAGATTTATTAAAAAAGAAAAACTGAAATATCACATGGTCCTAAGTATTCAGACCCTTTGCTCAGTATTTAGTAGAAGCATCCTTTTGATCTAATACAGCCATGAGTCTTTTTGGGAAAGATGCAACAAGTTTTTCACACCTGGATTTGGGGATCCTCTGCCATTTCTCCTTGCAGATCCTCTCTAGTTTTGTCAGGTTGGATGGTAAACGTTGGTGGACAGCCATTTTTAGGCCAATCCAGAGATGCTCAATTGGGTTTAAGTCAGGGCTCTGGCTGGGCCATTCAGGAACAGTTACAGAGTTGTTGTGAAGCCACTCCTTCATTATTTTAGCTGTGTGCTTAGGGTCTTTGTCTTGTTGGAAGGTAAACCTTCGGCATAGTCTGAGGTCCTGAGCACTCTGGAGAAGGTTTTCATCCAGGATATCCCTGTACTTGGCTGCATTCATCTTTCCCTCAATTGCAACCAGTCGTCCTGTCCCTGCAGCTGAAAAACACCCCAACAGCATGATGCTGCCACCACCATGCTTCACTGTTGGGACTGTATTGGACGAGTGATAAGCAGTGCCTGGTTTTCTCCACACATACCGCTTAGAATTAAAGCCAAACAGTTCTATCTTGGTCTCATCAGACCAAAGAATCTTATTTCTCACCATCTTGGAGTCCTTCAGGTGTTTTTTAGCAAACTCCATGCGGGCTTTCATGTGTCTAGCACTGAGGAGAGGCTTCGGTTGGGCCACTCTGCCATAAAGCCCCGACTGGTAGAGGGCTGCAGTGATGGTTGACTTTCTACAACTTTCTCCCATCTCCCGACTGCATCTCTGGAGCTCAGCCACAGTGATCTTTGGGTTCTTTTTTACCTCTCTCACCAAGGCTCTTCTCCCCCGATAGCTCAGTTTGGACTAACAGCCAGCTCTTGGAAGGGTTCTGGTCACCCCAAACATCTTCCTTTTAAGGATTATGGAGGCCACCGTGCTCTTAGGAACTTTAAGTGCAGCAGAATTTTTTTGTAACCTTGGCCAGATCTGTGCCTTGCCACAATTCTGTCTCTGAGCTCTTCAGGCAGTTCCTTTGACCTCACGATTCTCATTTGCTCTGACATGCACTGTGAGCTGTAAGGTCTTATATAGACAGGTGTGTGGCTTTCCTAATCAAGTCCAATCAGAATAATCAAACACAGCTGGACTCAAATGAAGGTGTACAACCATCTCAAGGATGATCAGAAGAAATGGACAGCACCTGAGTTAAATATATGAGTGTCACAGCAAAGAGTCTGAATACTTAGGACCATGTGATATTTCAGTTTTTCTTTTTAAATAAATCTGCAAAAATGTCAACAATTCTGTGTTTTTTCTGTCAATATGGGGTGCTGTGTGTACACTAATGAGGAAAAAAATTAACTTAAATGATTTTAGCCAATGGCTGCAATATAACAAAGACTGAAAAATGTAAGGGGGTCTGAATACTTTCTGTCCCCACTGTATATATATATATTTATTTATTGTAAGGATTTCACTCCAAGTGTAGCGCTTTAAGGACACCACCACTCACTTTTATCTGTTTCAGGGCTGGTTTTGCCCACTTTTATTTAAAAGAAAGTTCAAAACAAACACAGAAAATTCCGTCGGAGGGGTATTCAGTATTTCAGTCCTGCTACCAAAGTAAATGATTTTCAGCCTTCCTGGCTTGTAAACGCAGCTCTCCAGCTCAGGCCTTATACTTTAGGGCCTTGGTCTGTCTCCCACAGACTGGACGCTCAGCACCTCCGTGCGTACAGCAAGTAGCCTTGTGCTACAGTGGCTCCCACCTCTCTCTCCTAGGTGAAGCCCTACTGACTCCCATGCCCAGACCTCCTGTCTGCAGGGTGGCATCTTCTCCAACCGGGAGCCTAGAGCCTTGGTCTGGTGATTACTTAAAGCCCAGAACACAGCTGACTCATTAGTGAACTGACTGTTTATTGGACCTGGATCCTGGCAAGGTACAGCCCTGGTACAATATATATAGATATATATATAGATACAAGACTATATGTATATATATATATATATATATATATATATATATATATATATATATATATATATATATATATATTAATACACCGCCTGGATGCAGAGTATATATATATATATATATATATATATATATATATATATACACAAGACTGTACAATATATATATTAGGCTGACTATATATATATATATATATATATATATATATATATCAAATACACTGCCACTAACTGAATAACCTGCCTGCTTAATCTAAATCAAGCTATCTCTTTGTCCACACCAACAACACTACACATGGCTGCCGTGAAAGCAGCCTTATATATTGTGGTTCAACCCAAACATCAAGCTCATCCCTACTGCACTTGTGCAGAAAGTAGAGCTATGGGAGGGACCCAGAAGGCCACACCCACTATAGGCTGCCTGCAGAGAACTACAGGAAGGGGTGGATACAAGACCAGTCTCCCTGCTCAAGGAGAGAGAGTATGCAGGGATAGGAAACACCCCTTGTCACGCCCCCTTAAAGGAGGATTGTACAAAAAAAAACAGATTGGTTAAAGTGATTTTTTTACCACTGCTATTCCTTTATATTGGCTTTTGAAATTTACAAATACAGCAATTTAGAAATCAGATGAAAGGTTTAGCACTGGGAAACACTTTTTGATAGATAAAAAGTGCATTTTATATACATCTTTATAGATCAGACCAAAATGAGGGAAAAATGAGGGGGGGAGAGGAACAGAGGGACATTACTCCAAATCAGGGACAGTCCCTCGAAATAAGGGACAGTTGGGAGCTATGCTTTATGCAGCTGGGTAAAAAGAAAAAAACAAAAACAAGCTTTAAGAACAATATATGGCCACTGAGAAGTCTAACTTTAACAAGCTTCTAGCTTCTGTTTGCTTTTCTGCTCTATAGCTTGCAACCAAGATCTATTTAGCTGCTAAATTTGTTATGTTTACTTTCTCAGCTTCCAGCCAACATAAAAATGAACTCCAATAAATGACAATTGGAATGCAATTTCAAGCTATATTTTACAAATGGGTCACATTCAGAAGTACCCACACTGCCTAGGGCTATTATTAGTCTTGGTGGCTTAATGTCCTAGAAAATTTGATAACATTTTTTCTCCCCCCATCCAAAATAGTACAGATAAAAAGTAAAATTCTGAAGAAAAAACAAAACAAAGCTAATCTGAATATTACACATCCCCTTTCACACTCAAAGTGTAACATGAAAATATATAAGGAGAAAGGGGATCACAGCCTACATTTTTTTTTTCGTTTCGTGTTTTTGCATTTGATAAACAAGTTACGGTGCAATCCTCAACATGTTAGGAGATAACAGACAATAGAGTACTCCGGTTTCCTCCCACACTCCAAAGACATGCTGGTAAGTTCATTGGCTCCTGTATATATTGTCCCTAGTATGTGTATGTATGAATGTGAGTTAGGGACCTTAGATTGTAAGCTCCTTGAGAGTAGGGACTGATGGAAATGTACAATATATTTGTAAAGCTCTGTTTAAATGGATGATGCTATATAAGTACCTGTAAACAATAAATAATAATATACAAGCTTTACATTTGAGTAACAAACTGCAAAGTCCCCATACACACTATCAGATTTTCTGCTGATGTTTTCCTTCAGATTTAGCAAAACCATATAATATGAGGTCAAACCTTAGGAGTTTCAATTTGTATGCAATCAGGCAGGCCCTTGCACTACATGGTTTTGGTAAATCTGAAGACAAAAATCAGCAGAAATCTGATAGTGTGTATGGGGCTTTAGGGTAGATTTAGAAATGCGTCTAAATCTACCTCTCTTCTGAACAGCAATTGCTTTTTAGAGGCGATTGACAGTAGGTGAGGAGGCAGAAATGTGGTGAGGTTTTAACCTCAACCACCGCTCGTGGCATTTGTGGCATTTTTCCATTTGCTTAAACAGGTCGTGTTCAGCGGCCCGCCAAATGAAAACTGTTTGGTAGTGTTTGCCACAGATGTGAAGCCTATTGCAGCCGTGGGTGCTGTCTATTGCAGCTTAAAGGGAAGGAGGCACAGTAAGACCCCTTTCACACAGGCATTTTAGTGCTAGAAATAGCCTCTGAAAAGCTCTTGAAAACTGCCTCCCATTCATTGCAATTAGTACTTTCACACTAACATCCCGGTGCGGGATGTTAGAAAAAGTCCTGCAAGCAGCATCTTTTTTGGGGCGGGTTGGGAGCGCTATAAATAGCGCTCCAAAATGCTCCTGCCCATTGAAATGAATGGGCATTGCTTGCAAAGCGCCTTAAAAGCGCTTTAAAAGCGCTGCAAAACGGGTTTTTTTTTCCTTTTTTTTAAGGTCATGTTGTCACGTGACCTTAAAAAAATGCCCGCTAGTGCCCAAAAAGTGTCACTAAAACACCACTAAAGCACTGCAAAAACGACCCGGGCTTTAGCGCTGTTTTAGCACTGCTTCAGTGTGAAAGGGGTCTAAGGCCTCATTTTGACGTCAACAGCCAAAGCTCGGTCCGCATTTGTGTTCAAACTCTGAGCTCCTCCCTACTCCTCATGCAGTTTATTCATCTAATAAATTGTTTTAGAGTGTATATAGGTTCAGGTTTACATTGGAGTTTTAACCCTTCCTTTTTTTGCTGCTTGCATCCCACTGGGGAGATTAACCTTCATTTATTGTTCTGGAAACACAACAGGAAATGAGAGGAAATCTCTCCAAAATTAACAGAATTCTCATGCTAAATTGTCACAGAAACAGGATGTAATGATGTGTAGGCTTTATGTTATACTTCAAGTTAAATTGTTATGCCTAGTTCCGTTTGCATGTTAGGAAACAGTTAACCGTTTTAGACATGTGATCTGGGGGCGGGAAGCTATGGTAGTTGTAAGATGGATGCTGCTGAATAAACACCAGGCTCATGCTCAAGCTCCTTGCTGTCTGCCTATACTTGGTGTTAAAACATTACATGGTACCAGAAGTCGTGTCAGAAGAGTCATGGCAGCAAACAGCAACACAAAGAACATTCCATCCCTGGATTTGAATCAGGGAATGTATCTGAAAACTGGTCACAATGGAGGGAGCTGATAGAGCTTGCGTTTGCAGGACCAGATGCAGACAAATGGACTGATCAGCAGAAAGCAGCTCATTTTCTGATATGTGTGGGACAAAAAGGACGTGATGTGTGCCAAGCCTGGCAAGCAAGTGGGGAGATCACTGCAGAGGAAAAAAAGAAAACAGAGGTACTGCTTGCCAAAGACTGTGCTTTCTATGATGCCGGAGATATGATAAAAGACTGCATTCTGATGGGCAGTAAGTTTAAGAAAGTTCAGGAAAAGCTGCAGCTGGAAAAAGACTTAAATCTTGAGAAAGCCATAAGGATTGCCAGAGCATATGAAATGTCAAGAAAGGACATGCAGGTACTGGAAGGAACGCAGCTCCAGATTAATGCTACAGAAAATCAAAGCAGCAGATATGGGCAAGAAAGAACACACAAAGGAATTTGTCACGAGCACAGGATAAAGTGTTGCTGCATGCAATCTAATGCCGCGTACACACAAGCGGACTTTCCGGCGGACTAGGTCCGACAGTCTTTCCGACAGATTTTCTGACTAGGTCCGACGGACTTTCCGAACCAACGGACTTGGCCACACACAATAGGATTAAGTCCGTTCATAAGTCTGTTCAGTTTTAACGTGATGATGTAAACAGGACTAAAAAAGGAAGTTCAATAGCCAGTAGCCAATAGCTTCCCTTGCATCGTATTTGGTCCATCGGACCAGCACACAGACTAACAGTTTTCCCAATTTTAGTCCGTCGGACTTTGAGTCTGTCAGACAGATTTGAAACATGTTCTATTTCTAGGTCCATCGGATTTTTATCCCGAAAAGCTATCGGACTAGCCCACACACTATCGGATTTCCGCCGGACTAATCCCGTCGAACCTAGTCTGCCGGAAAGTCCGCTCGTGTGTACGCGGCATAATAGTTGTCCCACAAGGAAGAAGAGGAGAAATCAGGTAGACTGGGAGGATTCAATAGAATGTTATAACAACAGCAGCAAAATGACAACTTATATATTCACAATCATAACCGCCAATAACTTTGCGTTTTTAAACATTTTTCCATTTATTTAGCTTGTTAAATAGAATATTCTGAGAAGCTTATGAAAAATTAAACCACTCAAAGTAAAAGATAACATTCTAATGCCACTACCACAGTAATAAATACTTGCATGCCTAATGCTGCATTTAATCATTTAAACAAAGGTGGATTCAATGCATACTGTAAAAAGCCAGGGATGAACCACAACTCGGGAACAGTGAAGTACCTTTTACAGTATCCTGAACACTTACAAAAACAGCTCATAAGATCTGAAATATAATAATTCAACTCATCTTTCCGAAAATATTGAAGAGTGGAGCTAAAATAATTTTTTGTCACAAAATGAAAGTGGCTTATTAATTACCATCTCAGTGAGTATAAAAAAGGGAATGCTAATGCTAAATTTGTACTTCGACAAAACACTGTCAAGAAAAATCCCCAGGAAAATTGCAAGTTTCTCTAATTCTGCATCTGTTTCAAATAGCTTACAAACACAATAGCAGACCTGATAATGATACAGTAAGGCACTTATTGCACCAATCAAAATGTGTGAAATAATCAGTTTTCATATGCACCATAATAGATTTATTACTATACAACATTTAAAGGGATTGTAAAGCTTCAGTTTTTTTTTTAAATAACAAACATGTCATACTTACCTCCTCTGTGCAGTTGGTTTTGCACAGAGTGGCCCCGATACTCCTGGGGTCCCTCTAGTAGCTCCTCCTCTTCCCAAGTGCCCTGTTGGAAAAGCGCTCTCCTTCAGGACACCTGTGTGGGCGTGCTCCCGTGTCCTGCTTCTGCATCTATTGACACAGAAAGTAGGACTCGGCCCCACCCCCCGGTGCCCGTGTCATTTAATTTGATTAACAGCAATTGGAGCCATTGGCTGCACTGATATCAATCCATCCAATCAGGACGTGAGACAATGGCTTTTCCTGGTGTGCTCATTCCCGGCACGAGAATAAGAGGGTTCAGGTAAGTAAAACAGGGGCTCAGGGGGCTGCAGCATTACAGGAGGGTTTTCACCTCAATGCATAGAATGCATTGAGGTGAAAAGCCTCGAGGGTTTACAACCACTTTAAAGCGGAAGGAAAGGCATCCCCACCAAAAAGCAATAATCAAACATAATCCATATTGTCATTTGATCCACATTTGATCCACATTGTTAAAATGTGTTCCCAAAACAGCCACCTGTCATGTGACCTTTCTCAATCCAGGTATGGCCTCTGTTCACGATTCCTTGGCATGTCCCCTTCTGGTCATTTCCGAAAGTGACGGCGCTGGGTAAATAGTAATTTCAGGTAGTGATGCTGCACGCCTGTTGTTCAGTGGCATAATTTCCATACAAACAGGACACTAAGATTAGTACTGCCAAAAGCTGGAAGGGATGGGGGCAGTGCTGAGTTTGACTGGGCAGGAAAGGAGCGAGTTTAATGAAAGCTAGGCTGAATTTCTCCAACAAAAACTGACAACGGTTTCAGGAAGTGCATGACAGCTGGCAAATTCAGCTGAACAGAGAAACTGTTGTTGGTAAAGAACAAAAAGTAGCTAGACAAGCACCTAGCCTGAAAATGCAGAGTATCAACGTTAAACATATTTAACATAGTAATCACGGGCAAAATTTCAATTGTGACTGGAATTTTACTTTAAGTCTTATGCCGCGTACACAAAATCGGACATTCCGACAACAGTTGGCTAAAACTTGTCTTGCATACACACGGTCGCACAAATGTTGTTGAAAATTCCGTACGTCAAGAACACGGTGATGTAGAACATCTACGACAAGCCGAGAAAAATTAAGTTCAATAGCCAGTGCGGCTCTTCTGCTTGATTCCGAGCATGCGTGGAATTTTGTGCGTTGGAATTGTGTACACACGATCAGAATTTCCGACAATGGATTTTGTTGTCGGAAAATTTAAAAACCAGCTCTCAAATGTCCGATGGAGCCTACACACGGTCGGAATTTTCAACAACAGGCTCACATCGAACATTTGTTGTCAGAAATTCCGACCGTGTGTACACGGCATTAGTGTACATCAGAGATGGATAAAGCTTATGGTGCAACATAGTCACCAGTAAAATAGCAGCCATTTCCATATTTGAAGTGTTTTTATGGCCCTCTAGACTTTCAGCTTATGTTCAGCCAGGGCTAAACGAACTTAGGCTTTACCGCCCATACATTTTATTCTAAAGCAAACACTTTAAGTTCATCTAGCCTTTTATGGGAGGGTGTCACTAGTGCTGGGAACCAAAGGCATGTTACCCCATAGGAAGTGCTATGAAACTCCCCCTTGATTCTATGTTACTGGCCTGTGGCCTGACAGGTGGAGCTGCCAGATGCAAATGAAGAGTAGCAAAGCATGAGTCTGTACTGTGCTCACTGCTCTATATGGAAAAAATCCAGTGACTGAATAGAGATATTCCAGCTGGGGCCACTCCAGGAACCTTACACTTAAATATTGGTGGTGAACCTTAGACAGAGAGGGGGGGTTGGGGTGTGCAGAGGTGACAGATGTAGATAGCAAGGTGCTGGCTGCACACAGGTGAGAGCTGTGTGTGAGGAGGTAGGGCTGGGTGCACAGGTGAGAACTGTGGTGGAGGGAATGGTTACAAAGATGAGAGCTGTGAATGGGAGTGGGGGGCTTGGTGCACAGGCAACAGCTGTGGAAGGGAGAAGACTAGGTGCACAGGTGACATCGGTGAGGTGGTGGTGGTGGGGGGGGAGGGTGCTGGGTGCACAGATGGGCAGATGGGAGTTGTAGATTGAGGAGTGTAGAAGTGAGATCTGTAGATAAAGGATGGAGGGCAATGCAGAGCTGGGAGCTGTAGATATAGGGGGGAGTTAAAGGGTTATAAAGTAGGGGGAAGCAGTGGAGGGGTGCTGGGTGCAGTGGTGAGAGCTGTGGACAGAGAGGAAAAATGAATGCTCAGAGGTGAGAACTGTGGACACAGAGTGGCTGGAGTCAGAGGTGACAGCTGTAGACAGGGGGTTTGCAAAGATAAGAGAGTTGTGGGTAAGGGGGTTTTAAGGTAGAGGTGGGAGATGGTGGGGGTGCAGAATTAACAGTAGTACAGTGGGGGTAAGCTGTTGACAGTGGGTGCAAGAGCAAAATGGGAACGAGGCAAAGATAAGCAGTGAAAGGGGACTGCAGAAATTAACTGTGGATAGGAGCACAAAAGTGAGTTGTGAGCAAGGACACAAATGAACTGTGAATGGGGGGCACAAAGGTAACCAGAGAAAGAGGGGTATAGAGGTGAGCATTGGACAGTTAATTTGGAGGAAAGTCACTTATGTGAGGGAGGATTTTTGCTTGGGGTCCTCCATATGTTACATATTGATGGACTTTATTCTGAAATGCCACATCCTGTATTATGGGTTGAACAATATAGATTCCTGAGCCCTGCGCTCTGTATTCTTGTCTGCAGACTGCATACTCTCTACCAATGCACTCTGTGTATTGGGTTGTAAGTTACATCCTCCTGACCACTGCACTCTCTACCCAGGGCTAATGTTACATTATCCTGACCACTCTGTATGGCGGGAGGGCAGCAGTCAGGAGTATGCATAGCGCACCACAGCCTATAAAGTTCAGCAGTCAGAACTAAGTCATGTACAGTACAGCCGAAGAGTACAATTATCTGGAGTATTTAATAAACAGCCTAGTGTAAAGAGAGTAGGGATTTAGGATTTTCTAATGTATGTCACAGTATACAGAGGTAGTGGTTGGAGTATGTAGTGTATGGCACAGCTTATAAATTACAGCAATCAGGATCATATATCGTACGGTGTACATTACATACTCCTAACCATATGCTGTGCTGTGTGGTATATACCTTTTACTGTTGCACTTTACATACTTATGGCTGCAACATTCTGTACTCTGAGCTATACATTACATACCTCTGGTTACTGCATTCTCTTCACTGGGCTGTACATGACATACTTCTGACCGCTGCACTCTGGCCACTCTAAGGTACTGACACCTGCACTCTATATGCTATAATTAAAAGAGAAGTATGGGAATTTTTTTTTTTTACATAATCATACTTACCTAGATAGGTGCAGAGTGGAGAACTGCTGCCTGTTAGTCAGCAGCTCTCCTAATCTGCGCCTCTACACTCATTGGAGCGCTGAGCTGTGGAGGGTCAGGGAGCGGCCGTCTCAGCGGCTCGCTGAGAGGCTGAGACGGCCATCAGTCCAGACACCTGTCGGATCCAGACTCCCAGAGTCTGGAAGACACGGTGCCTGGACTGATCTGTGTGACGTCAGCAGAGAGCGGACTTCAGACCGCTCTCTGCTGAAAACGGGTCACAGGAGTGTAAAACGAATTACACTCCTGTGACCCTTAGGAGAAGCCCAGCCAAACAAGCTCATCATCGCAGCAGCAGCGAGTTACTAAGTAGTCTCCATCTATTTTAATGACGTACTCCTTCCAGGTGGACTTAAAGCCCGTCTGTACACACGGTCAGAAAATCAGAAGCTAAATTTCGTCCAATGAACAATCTGCCGATTTTCAGTATGCTGCTTTTGCCAGCCGATTACGAATTTTCGTCAGACAAAAATTTTACGTGCAGGCTCCAAAATTTTTATCTGATGTGACCACATCATCCGATTTTCTTTTCATTAGTATGGTTTTCTGCCCCAAAAAAATCTGAAGAGCAAGACTAGGCATGCTCATAAATGAAAGAACACATACACAACAATTCAACACATGACATCACTTCTGACCTTGAATTCTGTCGTCCGAAAAATTTCTGATGTCGAGTACCCTCTTCACTTTTGATTTGAGACTAGCATCCAACAAAAAACTGACAAAAATTTGTCCAATAATCTGACCGTCTGTACAAGGCTTTAGACAAAATATTAGCTCTATGTCTATATTCTGTGTGCCGAAAAGCATGCCATGGAAGAGTTTTTAGTGCTGAGGTATTTACGTATCTGTGAAACTCCTATGCATACTCGGCTTTCCGGGGTTATACCGGGATGATGCCCGCAGCTGCAGGCATCATCCCGGTACCATTGTTTACAGCGGGCGATCGGCTACCCGAGTATAACAACCGATGCGGCTAAAAGCCGCTCGGTTGTTATACCGGAGGAGCGGGAGGGGACATCCCCCCCTCCCGCCGCCTCCCGCCACTGTTACCGGGCCTCCCGTGCGATCGGGAGGCCCGGTGTCCATTCGGCTGCCTTCGGCGGCTGGGGGCGGGCTGGAACGAAGCTGTGGGCGGCTTCGTTCCAGCCTTCTCATTGTAAACGCGGGAAGCGTTGTCATGACGTCACTTCCCGTTTACTCGGCTGCCAATGGCGCCGAATTTAAAAAAGTACACAGTACTCAGAATCGCCGTTTTCGGCGATCTGAATACTTTGAAGTGCAGAGGAGGGATCGGGGGTCTTTTAGACCCCCGATGCCTCCATAAGGAGTACCTGTCACCACCTATTACTGTCACAAGGGATGTTTACATTCCTTGTGACAGCAATAAAAGTAAAAAAAAATTTATTTTTTTTTAAACACAATTTATAAAGTAAAAAAATAAATTAAATAAATTAAAAAAAAAAAACATTTTTTTAAAGTGCCCCTGTCCCCGCGAGCTCGCGCAGCGAAGAAAACGCATACGGAAGTCGCGCCTGCATATGTAAACGGTGTTCAAATCACACATGTGAGGTATCGCCGCGATTGTCAGAGAGAGAGCAATAATTCTAGCCCTAGACCTCCTCTGTAACTCAAACCTGGTAACCGTAAAAAAAATTTTTAAAGCGTCGCCTATGGAAATTTATAGGTACCGTAGTTTGTCGCCATTCCACGAGTGCGTGGAATTATAAAGGGTGACATGTTTGGTATCCAAATACTCGGCGTAATATCATCTTTCACATTATACAAAAAAATTGGGGTAACTTTACTGTTTGGATTTTTTAAAATTCATGAAAGTGTCCCTTTTCCAAAAATTTGCGTTTAAAACACCACTGCACAAATACCGTGTGATAAAAAATATTGCAACAATCGCCATTTTATTCTCTAGAGTCTCTGCTAAAAAAATATATATAATGTTTGGGAACTCTAAGTAATTTTCTAGCAAAAAATACAGATTTTAACTTGTAAACACCAAATTTCAAAACTAGGCTTAGTCATGAAAGGGTTAAAGCATATTTTTGGACTAAAAATAAAGAGAGAGTGCACCAGCATAGTGTAAAATCCTCAATAAAAAAAACAAAAACTGTATTTTATATATACTATACTCACAAAAGAACCATATGTACATGCATGTCACAAAATTACCTATAAAGTCTGAGACCTACAAGTATAACTGTCAGGTCGTTAACGGTAGACCACCATCATGGGCACTGATTCAATATAACATTCTGGCTTACACATTTCGAGGGTGCATCCTCTCCATCAGAGACAACTGTCTCCCCTGAGCATACCATTAAATACCTTTACAATGCCCTAACTCTGTCCCAGCATGATTGAAGTAATCTCCTCCTTTCTCATCTAAATTGCATATGCTTGCATGTCTCCCACCTACATTTGCCCGGTCACTATTTGCCCATCATGCTTTCTGTGTGGATAATTGCCAATAGATATGTTTCTGTATATGCATAAAATTATATGATTATGATACACTAAGATTTTATTCCCAAGGAAGGTTATATGTACATACACCGATCAGCCAACTTTATGACCACCCAACTAATAATGAGTAGATCTTCCTTCTGTCACCAAAACAACTCTGCCCCATTGAGGCATGGATGCCACCAGACCTCTAAAGATATGCTGTGGTATCTGGCATCAAGCCCTCAGTAGCAGATTCTTTAAGTACTGTAAGTTGTGATGTGGGGCCTCTGTGGATCAAACTTGTTTGTCCAGCACATTCCACAGATGCTCAACTGAATTGAGATCTGGAGAATTTGAAGGCCAAGTTAACAACTCAAACGCATTGTTTTGTTCCTCAAACCATTCTTGATCTATTTTTGCAGTGTGGCAGGAAGCATTATCTTGCTGAAAGAGGCTTGGTCAGCAACAATGTTTAGGTAGGCGGTGTGTGTCAAGTAACATCCACATAAATAGGAGGACCCAAGGTTTCTCAGCAGAACATTGCCAAAAGCCTCGCACTGCCTTCACTGGCTTGCCTTCTTTCCATGCTACATCCTGGCACCATCTCTTCCCCAGTTAATAGATGCACCACACCTGGCTATCCACATGATGAAAAATAAAACATAATTTATCAGACCAGGTTACCTTCTTCCATTGTTCCTTGGTCCAGTTCTTACTCTCACGTGTCCATTATAGGTTTGGCTGTGGACACGGGTCAGCATGGTCACCCTGGCCGGCCTGCGGCTATGCAGCCCCATACACAAACAAACTGTGATGCTCATTTTTTCTGTTTTCCACACATCAACTTCATGTTTACCTCCTGCCTTATCTATCCCACTGACTTTCAAATGCCATTGTAATGAGATAATCAATGGTATTCCCTTAACCTGTTACTGGTCATAAGGTTATGACTGATCGGTGTATATGTGTTTGTACAGTGCCTTGAAAAAGTATTCACACCCCTTGTCATTTTCCACATTTTGTCATGTTACAACCAAAAACGAAAATTAATTTTATTGGGATTTTATGTGATAGACCAACAAAAGTGGCACATAATTGTAAAGTGGAAGGAAAATGATAAAAGTTTTTTTTTATTTTTTTACAAATAAATATCTGAAAAGTGTGGCGTGCATTTGTATTCAGCTCCCTTTACTCTGCTACCCCTAACTAAATTCTAGTGGAATTAATTGCCTTCAGAAGTCACCTAATTAAGACAGTCCACCTGTGTTTCATTTAATCTCAGTATAAATACAGCTGTTCTGTGAAGCCCTCAGAGGTTTGTTAGAGAAACTTAGTGAACAAACAGCATCATGAAGGTCAAGGAACACACCAGACAGGTCAGGGGAAAAGTTGTGGAGAAGTTTAAAGCAGGGTTAGGTTATAAAAAAAATATCCCAAGCTTTGAACATCTCACTGAGCACTGTTCAATCCATCATCCAAAAATGGAAAGAGTATGGCACAACTGCAAACCTACCAAGACATGGCCGTCCACCTAAATTGACAGGCCGGGCAAGGACAGCATTAATCAGAGAAACCCATGGTAACTCTGGAAGATCAGCAGAGATCCACAGCTCAGGTGGGAGAATTTGTACACAGGACAACTATTAGTCGTGCACTCCACAAATCTGGCCTTTATAGAAGAATGGTAAGAAAAAGCCATTTTTGATAGAAGTCCTGTTTGCAGTTTGTGAGAAGCCATGTGGGACACAACAAACATGTGGAAGAAGGTGCTCTGGTCAGATGAGACCAAAATTGAACTTTTTGGCCTAAAAGCAAAGCGCTACTTGTGGCAGAAAACTAAAACTGCACATCACCCTGAACACACCATCCCCACCTTAAACATGGTGGTGGCAGGGGGGCTGAATACAAATGTGCTCCACACTTTTCAGATATTTATTTGTAAAAAAAAAATAAGAAAACCATTTATCATTTTCCTTCCACTTCACAATTATGTGCCACTTTGTGTTGATCTATCACATAAAATTCCAGTAAAATACATTTACGATTTTGAGTGTAACATTGCAAAATGTGGAAAGTTTCAATGGGTATGAATACTTTTTCAGGGCACTGTAAATGTAAATAAATGCCATATGTATACAATCCATATATACATATATGCACATGCACGTGCATACACATACATACACGTTACCTTCTTTGTGATAGAACCTTAGTGTATCACAGCCATACAGTGCCTTGGAAAAGTATTCACCCCCTTGGCTTTCTACCCATTTTGTTACATTACAGTCTTTAGTTCAATGTTTTTTTAATCCTAATTATATGTGATGGATCAGAACACAATAGTCTAAGTTAGTGAGGTAAAATTAGAAAAATATATACATAAAACTATTTTTCAGAAATAAAAAACTGATAATTGGTATGTGCGTATGTATTCACCCCCTTTGTTATGAAGCCCATAAAAAGGTTTGGTGTAACAAATTACCTTCAGAAGTCACATAATTAGTGAAATGATGTCCACCTGTGTGCAATCTAAGCATCACATGATCTGTCATTACATATACACACCTTTCTGAAAGGCCCCAGATGCTGCAACACCTAAGCAAGAGGCACCACTAACCAAACACTGCCTTAAAGACCAAGGAACTCTCCAAACAAGTAAGGGACAATGTTGTTGAGAAGTACAAGTCAGGGTTAGGTTATAAATAAATATCCAAATCTTTGATGAACCCTAGGAGCACCATCAAATCTAGAATAACAAAATGGAAAGAACATGGTACAACAGCAAACCTGCCATGAGACGGCCACACACCAAAACTCACGGACCGGGCAAGAAGGGCATTAATCAGAGAGGCAGCACAGAGACCTAAGGTAACCCTGGAGGAGCTGCAGAGTTCCACAGCAGAGACTGGAGTATCTGTACATAGGATGACAATAAGCCGTACGCTCCATAGAGTTGGGCTTTATGGCAGAGTGGCCAGTAGAAAGCGATTACTTTCAGCAAAAAACAAAATGGCACATTTTGAGTTTGTGAAAAAACATGTGGGAGACTCCCAAAATGTACTGAGGAAGGTGCTCTGGTCTGATGAGACTAAAATTGAACTTTTTGATCATCAAAGAAAACGTTATGTCTGGCGCAAACCCAACACATCACATCACCCAAAGAACACCATCCCCACAGTGAAACATGGTAGTGGCAGCATCATGCTGTGGGGATGTTTTTTAGCAGTCGGGACTGGGAAACTGGTCAGAGTTGAGGGAAAGATGGATGGTGCTAAATACAGGGATATTCTTGGACAAAACCTGTACCACTCTGTGTGTGATTTGAGGCTAGAACGGAGGTTCACCTTCCAACAGGACAATGACCCTAAACACACTGCTAAAGCAACACTTGAGTGGTTTAAGGGGAAACATGTAAATGTGTTGGAATGGCCTAGTCAAAGCCCAGACCTCAATCCAATAGAAAATCTGTGGTCAGACTTAAAGATTGCTGTTCACAAGCGCAAACCATCCAACTTGAAGGCGCTAGAGCAGTTTTGCAAGGAGGAATGGGCAAAAATCCCAGTGGTAAGAAGTGGCAAGCTCATACAGACTTATCCAAAGCGAATTAGAGCTGTGATAGCTGCAAAAGGTGGCTCTACAAAGTATTGACTTTAGGGGGGTGAAAAGTTATGCATGTTGACTTTTTCTGTTATTTTGTCCTATTTCTTGTTTGTTTCACAATAAAAAAAAAAAAATCAAGTTGTGGGCATGTTCTGTAAATTAAATGATGCAAATCCTCAAACAATCCATGCTAATTCCAAGTTGTGAGGCAACAAAACACAAAAAATGCCAAGGAGGTGAATACTTTTGCAAGGCACTGTATCATTTCAGCCATATAAAACAAGGTCATGATGTCTTGTGGCTTCTAGAGATAAGCAAACTTCTGAAAAAGGTGATCAGTTGTGGTTTGGCCTTACTTTTCAAATATTTGAAAAGCACAGAAAGTACAAATTTCCGGATCAAAGGTCCCACCAAAGTCAATGGAAATCTGAGTCAGACTCCTTCAAGATTGTACAGCTTTCTCCCAGAAACCTTTTGAGAAACTAAACTGCCAAAAACAACAGTGAAATTCTGATTGGTCCAAATCTCAAATGCTACAATGCTTTTACAGGTTAGCAGTGAAGGAAAACTCAGTATTTTGCCCTTGGTGTGCAATAATAACACACTCAGTATGTTTCAAATGGCTGATCATTTATAACTACTATATAAGATTATGTTCAATGCCAAAGAGATGCAATGTCGGGCTTAGTTAATACATTTGGGATAAAAGAAATAAAGATGTACAGAACAGCCTACAGAAGCCAGTTTACCATTTTCATCAACTTGAGTGGTGACAATAATGAAAATACAAGGTTTGTCGATTGACGTGGTCACTATAGGTGAAATATGCTTTTTTTTATTAGACAAGCGTGTTTATTTTACTTAAAAGTGGAACTTTAGCCAGAAAAATAAGTCCTGCTAGATGACTTCAGGCTGGCCCCTTTTGCAGGTATAGCTATGTAAAACATTAAAAATAAGTGCCTATACTGTGTAAAATCCAGGAATACACTGTCTCACCCTGTTCTGCACGTGCTCTGTTACTCTCTATTTTTAAGCACCGCCAAGTTTGTAGAGGCCGATCTGTGGACAGCCTTAAAGCGGGGGTTCACCCACACCGCCAAAAAAAAAAAAATATTAAAAGCCAGCAGCTACAAATACTGCAGCTGCTGACTTTTAATACATGCCCACTCACCTGTCCCAGAGTCCAGCGGTGTCGGCAGGGGACGCCGAGAACCCGCTCGGTTCTCGGCAGCTGCCGCCGGCCATCCTAGGTGAGGGAATCGGGAAGTGAAGCGTTGCGGCTTCACTTCCCGGTTCCCTACTGCGCATGCGCGAGTCGCGCTGCGCGTCCCTAGTGGTCCCCGCTCTCTCCTGGGAGCTGTGTGTTCCCAGCAGACAGCGCGGTCGGGACGGGAAGAGGCACAGACTCCCATGGGAGTCTATGCCGGAAGTGGGTGCAAATACCTGTCTTAGACAGGTATCTGCACCCCCCTCCCCCCTGAAAGGTGCCAAATGTGACACCGGAGGGGGGGAGGGTTCCGAAAAGCGGAAGTTCCATTTTTGTGTGGAACTCCGCTTTAAAGTGGAATTAAAGCAGAATTAAACCTATCCTTTACAGCCAAGGAATCTGCTTCTGTTTGATCTGCGACTGCTATGGTGCTGCACATGTGATCAGTTATGACACCAGAAATTTGATGGTTTTACAGTTTGGTTGAGGACACAAGCAAATGTGACAGTTAGTAATCCAGGCATTCTGGGAATGTAAGTTTTTTCTGAAAGCGTTAAATGGGTGGGTTTAGTTCCAATTTATGATTTACTGCTGTTCAGGGGCTCTGGGCTTCAGAAAAATGGCAGCCTCCAGGAAGAAGCAGGAGCAATGCTGGATGTCATATGACATTTAGAAGGATAAGCTGTGATCGCACATGCGCGTTGACACTCCGCAACGCCGATCATGGTAAAGAGCCTAAGACATAGGCTCTTTACCACATGATCAGCTGTGACCAATCGCAGCATGTAACCAGGAAGTGCTGGTAAACGGCTTTCCACAGTTCACGCTGACAGAAGAGCCGATCGGAGGCTCTCGTCAGAGAGGGGGTCTGTCCTGATTTTCAGAGCATTGATTATCAGCTCAGCCCCATCAGAGGTGCCCACCACATCTGCCAAACACTGCCTATCAGCTGCCAGTCAGTGCCTACCAAAGTGCCAGTCAGTGCCCACCTAAGTGCCAATCAGTGCTCATCAAAGTGCCAATCAGTGCCCATTAGTAACGCCTGTCAGTGCCCTTCACAGATGACAATCAGTGCCCATCAGTAATGACTGTCAGTACCTCATCATCAGTGCTGCCCATCAGTGCCATCTATTAGTGCCCATCAGTGCCGCCTGTCAGAGCCCATCAGTGCCGCCTATTAGTGCCCTCAGTGCTGCCTATTAGTGCCCATCAGTGCCACCTATCAGTTCCCATCAGCGCTGCCTATCAGTGCCCATCAGTGCTGCATATCAGTGCCGCCTATCGGTGCCCATCAGTGCTGCATATCAGTGCCCATCAATTCTACATATTAGTCCCTCCTCATCAGTGCCCATCAGTACCACCTTATCAGTGCCAACTCATCAGTGCCCATCAGTGCAGCCTCATCAGTGCCCATCAACGAAGGAGAAAACTACATTTTAAAACAGAAACAAAGAAAAAAAATCTTTTAAAAAATGTTGGTCTTTTTTAGTTTGTTTAGCAAAAAATAAAAACTCCAGTGGTGATCAAATACCACCAAAAGAAAGCTATATTTGTGGGAAGAAAATTATAAAAATGTAGTTTGAGTACAGTGTTGTATGTCTGCACAATTGTCATTCAAAGTGTGACAGCACTGAAAGCTGAAAATTGTCCTAGGAAGGAAGGGGAGGAAAGTGCCCAGTATTGAAGTGGTTAATGTAGAATGTATGTTTCTTGCTAAAGAACATTATTTTTTATCAAGTTGGTATGGGTAAAGTTCCACTTTAAGTTGGTAGTCACAATGAAATCATTCTATCTATATATCTATCCAGCTATCTACACATTGTAAATACCAACATAGAATCTGATAATTATATACCTATATTTAAGTGAGAGCTGAGATACTGCATTGGAGTCAACATAAAAGACAATTTAAAAAATCCTATCCATTGTGGGTCAGAAAAAGTCACTCATTCTTTATGAAATAGACAAGAGAATTGTAGCTTTGCTGAAGTCAACATGACTGCTGCCTGTGTTAAATTATGTATAGTATGTCTCCAGGAAGATTGTTCAATGCATCTAGTATAGTTCTAAGCCATGTTTTAGTCTGTATTCAAAAAAAGGTCATTACCCAAAGTGCTAAAGCATTCAATCATTCTGTCCTGAAAATTTACTGCCTAGCACTGTAAATAACATGCATTGAAGCAGGAAATACTGCAAGAAGGAAATCATTTGACATACTGAGCTCCAGCTACTGTCAACTAGATAGACAATTGCTCCTTTAAAGACAGTGAGATATGTTGCATTATAACCCAAATAAATGATATCCTTCACAGCAAGAAGTAAATCGGGCACAGAAGCTTGTCATCTTAATGTTGGTGCTATAAAAGACTGTTCTCTAAAAACTTCAGGTACTTGTAATTTATAAGTTTCTGATTTGACTTAAATGATACTTTTGTATGCTATGTTCCTTGCCTCCTGAGAGTCATGCAGTGGGCAGATGGGTTTATTTTTATGATGCTCAAGCTTGTAAGGCGGGTATAACCTAAATGGTATGTTGTACAAGTCATGGTCTGTCCATAACTAACACCATACTTGAAAAAAAAGAATGCTCATACATTAGGAAGTGAGGGGCATTGTGACAATCTGGCCACAGCTAAACTGGAGTTGCAGAAGGCAAGACTGTGTAAAATATGTTATATTGCTAACATTACTCCTCATCCCCATCTATGGATAGTTTATGGCACTGCAACACTGCTCACCTAACCCTCATTAATCTCTTATAAAGGGGACTTTCCACCAGTCCTGATCAACAGGTTGTGTCATTGCATCTGCCTGATTATATAGCCTTTGAAATGCACCATGGACCCTAGGCAACCCAAGCAATCCTATTAATCAGTTAGGTCACCTATTACATTAAAGTATCAACAGAGAGGCCAAGAGGCAGGGCCAAGCTAGGATTTTACAAGAAACGTTGAGACTGAGCTTCAGCTGCCTATATATATAGATCTATTGATCATTTTGACATGCATTTTAATTAAAACATGTTTGTGCATTACGTTTATGCATACCCTCAGTTTGACCAATACTTAGATAAATGTTGAGCTTGCAAAGAACACGTTGATAAACTCCAGTGGTTGGTCTCATCACAGCAGGATACAGGGCTGGAAAACTTTAGCGTGTTTGGATGCTATAATTTAGACTGACCCTGACAAGGTGGTATGCAACCCCAGACAAATTAGGTAAATACCAACTAGAGAAATCCCAGGAGTGCTGGCGAGGCTGTAAGGTAGTAGGATCGATGGCCCACCTGTGGTGGGACTGTCCCAAAATCAAAAAATACTGGAAAGAGATTCTGCTATTAATAATGGAAATCACTGGAAAAGTTGTACCTGAAGAACCGTGGATTTGTCTATTCCATGGAGTAGAGGTTTGCGTAAAACAATATAAAGAATCAATAATTTCACACTTGTTGAACACGGCAAAAAGTCTTATACCAAAAAAATGGCAAGACGAAGAAAGCCCCAAAATTCGGGATTGGGTTAATACTATAGAAGAAACATATAATGTGGAGGGCCTGAGATTTAGAGTGGAGGAAGAAAGAGAGGGGTTGATGGACAAGTGGGAAAGTTGGAAGGTGTTCAAGAAGTCGTGGAAGTACGTTGAGGTAATAACCAGGGGAGACTAGGGGGAGTCGAATACAGTTGATACAGTCGATACGAGTCGATACAGGTGAAAATAAATAGAACTCACTAAAAGCGAGAGGTTTGGGTGGGGAGGGAGGGCGGCTGTTGGTGGGGAGGGTTAAATGTATTTCAAAGATGTAAACTGTGCTGTGCAGTTTGTTTTACATTTTTATAAACTGTAATGAGCTTTTGATAAAATAAATAATTAAAAAAAAAAAAATTTAGACTGAAGTGCCAAGGCAGCAAGCAGTATCTGATGATTGAAATAGGAGTCAGTAGGCAAAGGTCTATTCAGTCTGTGGAACTGTCAGTCATTCTTTCTGGACTTATCGATGGGGTATGATCATGTGACCTGATGCAAAGGAAACTAAACTGGATTCTGTGAGGTTAATTTACTAAAGGCAAATAGACTGTGCACTCTGAAAGGGAAGTTGCACTTTGCAAGGGAAATTTTTTATCAGAACTTAGTGAATGAGGTAAAGCTCATCATCCAATCATGTTCGCACAAACATGCCGTTTTCATTTTTCTTACAGATGATTGAGTTTTCTTTGTAAAGTGAATTTTTACCACAATCACTAAGCTGTGGGTAAAATTCCCATGCAAACTGAAACATACTTTGCAAAGTACACAACCTATTTGCCTCTAGTAAATCAACCCCTGTGTGTCTTGGTATATATGCAGCGACGAGCCATGAAAATAAAAGGTGGCAATGTACTGAGATAACCATTGTTTTTTTATTTTTTTAAGCTGTAGATTGGTTCATACTGTTTTATTATTAAAGCTATATTATTATACCAGTGAAAATGCTGATGTAAGCACTGCAGTGTCCTTACAGGAGATTACATAGCATCATACTACAAATTAGTCCTGTAATCAAGAAAGGGTTTATTTTTTATTAATAGCCAAAGCTAGTATACTTCTAGGACAAGGCACACAGCCCAGTTAAAAAGAGCATTACTTATGGGATGATTGCAGTGACAGTCACCACCACAATCCTTTTAAAAATCCTTCCTGATAGTGGAGTGATTTGTGGACACAGGACATAATCCTTTATAAAGGATATTGAAACAAAAATAGCTTTATATTTGTTTGCTTGATGAGACTATTAAGGACATCCCTTTCTGAAACAAGCAGCGGTGCTCTATCACTTTTAAATAAGTACATGAAAACTGATGTGTTTGGTGCCTCTATTACAATCTGTATTAGTTTTATGTGTTTTTATTCATCATGTTAGGTTTGCTACAAAAGGATATAAATATATATATATATATATATATATATATATATATATATATATATATATATATATAATATATTTATTATCATTTGTATATTATATATATATATTATCCACCTTCATATTTCCCTTATTTTCTTAATATTTTATTTATATATCAAGCCTTTCACAGCCATCAAGTGACCAACTCAATTATCTGAGTGAGGTGTGATTGAGAGTTCCTCTCTTATGTCCCATGCTAGGGTTCTCAGATCACAAGATTACAGACAAAGGATCTTACAACTAGACTGGTACAGTGCAGCACTACCTGGATGAAAAACAAAATACTGAACAGGTAGGCTGCGTTCCTTTTATACATACTAAGGTTTGATTGTCAATTCTGACTTGAGTCTACCTTTACAAATAATCTCTATATTTCCTGTGTGCCAGGTTTCTGTGCACTCAGCTCTAATCTAGCTTTTTGCAGTTGCTTTATCGGTACCAGGCAGAATGCTAAATACAGATTGTCTTACTGACTACTCATTCTCCTACTAGCACCCTCCCTAATGGTGCTGCACTGTGTACCGATCATAGCTGGTTTAATAGATGCCTCTTCTAGTATACTCTCCTAACCTCTGCTCCGGACTCCCTGACTACTCTTCTGCTTTATTGCTGAGTGACTTCTTTCAAACCTAACTGCCATCTTTGGGCATTTTTTTTTCCTTCTACAGCTACTGAACTTTGTTTCTGATACTGAAAATCACAATCTTACCAAGAGGAAAAAAAAAAAATCAACTTTGAAGGACAGATGGACTGTACAACCTATGTCTATGGTAAATCATCTCCGTAAAGTGGCATTGACTGATTAGAGCGGTATACTGCAGTGAAGAAATAATGACCAGAGAAGGCCATAGTATTTAACCTATTGGTTTTACATAAAGGGATCTTGGTTCTTTCCAACATTTAGCCTAATGGACACTCTGATTTATTCCTCTGCTCTAACGGGAAATAGTGCATTACTTACAGAGCTAATCATCATGGTGGAGATAAAACACTGTTTGTTGCCTAGTATTTGTCTGACTCCATACAACTGTGTTGACCACTAGGAACAAATGTGCAGTCTATAAGTCAAGACTTTATTCATTTATTCTTGCAAAACAAAAATCTAACTTTTCCACCGCCACCACCCTCAACTATACTACTCCTCTTTTTTTTGGATAATTACCAGTGAGGACTTCAACTTAAAAGAGAAAACCCTGACCCCGCTTTAACTGAAATGAACTGAACTGAAGACGTGCACATTTTACGTTAAAGGGATATCTTCTTTTATGTTTCTATGCTATTAACGAATGGGAACTTTAAGCAAAGGATTATGATTGTCTCTACTTAAATGGATACATGGCTTTAAGCACAATGTATATGGTTTTTAACAGATTTTGGTAAATTTGTTTATGAAGTGGGCATAAACCCTGAAGATTGTGGAGTGGCAGATGTTTTGTGCCCGATTCTGCAAAGTGTTGAGTGTTCATATTCATGCACATTGGGATTATCTGAATGGGATATTTTGTTAATGAACACTAGTATGGTGGATAGACACTATTACATACTGTATATTATATTATATATCTATGGATATACAGTATCTCACAAAAGTGAGTACACACCTCACATTTTTGTAAATATTTTATTATATCTTTTCATGTGACAACACTGAGGAAATGACACTTTGCTACAATGTACAGTAGTGAGTGCAAAGCTTGTATAACAGTGTAAATTTACTGTCACCTCAAAATAACTTAATGCACAGCCATGAATGTGTAAACCGTTGGCAACAAAAGTGAATACACCCCTAAGTGAAAATGTCCAAATTGGGCCCAATCAGCCATTTTCCGTCCCCCGTGTCATGTGACTCGTTAGTGTTACAAGGTCCTAGGTGTGAATGGGGAGCAGGTGTGTTAAATTTTGCTCTCACTCTCTCATACTGGTCACTGGAAGTTCAACATGGTACCTCATAGCAAAGAACTCTCTGAGGATCTGAAAAAAAGAATTGTTGAAATACATAAAGCTGGCCTAGGCTATAAGAAGTTTGCCAAGACCCTGAAACTGAGCTGCAGCATGGTGGCCAAGACCATAGAGCAGTTTAACAGGACAGGTTCCACTCAGAATAGGCCTCGCCATGGTCAACCAAAGAAGTTGAGCGCACGTGCTCAGCGTCATATCCAGAGGTTGTCTTTGGGAAATAGATGTATGAGTGCTGCCTGCATTACTACAGAGGTTGAAGGGATGGGGGGTCTGCCTGTCAGTGCTCAAACCATACGTCGCACACTGCATCAAATTGGTCTGCATGGCTGTCGTCCCAGAAGGAAGCCTCTTCTAAAGATGATGCACAAGAAAGCCCGCAAACAGTTTGCTGAAAACAAGCAGATTAAGGACATGGATTACTGGAACCATGTCCTGTGGCTGATGAGACCAAGATAAACTTATTTGGTTCAGATGGTGTCAAACCTGTGTGGCAGCAACCAGGTGAGGAGTACAAAGACAAGTGTGTCTTGCCTAGAGTAAAGCATGGTGGTGGGAGTGTCATGGTTTAGGGCTTCGTGAATGCTGCCTAAAGTTAAGTGAGGGAACAATGAATGCCAACTTGTACTGTGACATATTGAAGCAGAGCATGATCCCCTCCCTTCGGAGACTGGGACACAGGGCAGTATTCCAACATGATAACAACCCCAAACACACTTCCAAGAGGACCACTGCCTTGCTAAAGAAGCTGAGGGTAAAGGTGATGGACTGGCCAAGCATGTCTCCAGACCTAAACCCTATTGAGCATCTGTGGGGCATCCTCAAATGGAAGGTGGAGGAGCGCAAGGTCTCTAACATCCACCAGCTCCGTGATGTCGTCATGGAGGAGTGGAAGAGGACTCCAGTGGCAACCTGTGAAGCTCTGGTAAACTCCATGCCCAAGAGGGTTAAGGCAGTGCTTGAAAATAATTGTGGCCTCACAAAATATTGAAACTTTGGGCCCAATTTGGACATTTTCACTTAGGGGTGCACGGATTTTGTTGCCAGTGGTTTAGACATTAATGGGTGTGTGTTGAGTTATTTTGAGGGGACAGCAAATGTATACTGTTATACAAGCTGTATACTCACTACCAGGGGCGTAACTAGAAATAGCAGGGCCCCATAGCAAAATGTTGTATGGGGCCCCCTTGCAAACAGCCCCCTCCCCCACAGCTGCCCTAGTGTCAATGCAGCGTGACCTGTGCCACATAAAGCGTGACCTGTGCCACATACAGCATGACCTGTGCCCCATGAAGGGTGACCTGTGCCCCATGCAGCGTGACCTGTGCCCCATGCAGCATGACCTGTGCCCCATACAACGTGACCTGTGCCCCATACAGCGTGACCTGTGCCCCATACAGCGTGACCTGTGCCCAATACAGCCTGGTCTGCCTGTGCCCCATACAGCCTCACCTATGCAGAGGAAGAGGCAAGCCACCCGGATCAGCAGAGAGTGGGATTGCCTGCTGTAATAGCTTTCATTTTAATTTCCCGTCTTCCCGGGGCTCATCGTCACATAGCCCCACCTCTTGGCCCGACGCCTTTGAGACGTCACATGTCCCGCATTGGATCTGCGTTCTGTCTAGCAAAGGCGCCGGGCCAAGAGGTGGAGCTATGTGACGTGAGCCCCGGGAACACTGGAAGTTCTAATGAAAGCTATTACTTCGGGCAATTCAGCTCTCTGCTGATACAGACAGCTCGCCTCTTCCTCTCCTCTCTCTTCCTCTGGCTGGGAGACTGTGCCGGCGGTGCTCTCATCCTCACTGGGCCCCACTCGGCTGCGGGCCCCATAGCGCCCGTATGGGTCGCTATGGTGGTAGTTCCACCCCTGCTCACTACTTTACATTGTAGCAAAGTGTCATTTCTTCAGTGCTATCACATGAAAAGATATAATAAAATATTTACAAAACTGTGAGGGGTATACTCACTTTTGTAACATACTGTATATATATATATCTATATATCTATATATCTATAGATATATAGATATATATCTATAGATATAGATATAGATATAGATATATATCTCTATATATAGAGATATATACAGTGGGGATGGAAAGTATTCAGATCCCCTTATTATATTGCAGCCATTTGTTAAAATCATTTAAAGTGGAGGGCCACCCTGAAAAAAAAAATTGCACCAAAGATCTTTAAGAAATTAAAAAAAAAAACATTTGAAAAAAAATGTTTTTTTAAATTTACCTGAACCCTTGTTGCTAGGCAGTCTTCCTAATCTGCCTCTTCCTATTCCGCGGCGTGTCCTGTTGCCTTCTGGGAACTGTGTGTGTTCCCAGAAAACCACGGGGCCATTCACAGAGCGCTGCTCACGCATGCGCAGTAGGAAACTGGAAGTGAAGCCGCAAGGCTTCACTGCCTGTTTCCCTTAGTTAGGATGGTGGTGCCGGGACCCTAGAACCGAGGGACATGTCGGCCTCAGGCGGCCGACATCGCGCGCTCCCCGGACAGGTAAGTGTACTTATTTAAAGTCAGCAGCTACAGTGTTTGTAGCTGCTGCCTTTAAAAAAAATTTCCGCTGGCCGGAATCCCGCTTTAAGTTCATTTTTTTTCCTCATTAATGTACACACAGCACCCCATATTGACAGAAAAACACAGAATTGTTGACATTTTTGCAGATTTGTTAAAAAAAGAAAAACTGAAATATCACATGGTCCTAAGTACTCAGACCCTTTGCTGTGATACTCATATATTTAACTCAGGTGCTGTCCATTTCTTCTGATCATCCTTGAGATGGTTCTACACCTTCACTTGAGTCCAGTTGTGTTTGATTATACTGATTGGACTTGATTAGGAAAGCCACACACCTGTCTATATAAGACCTTACAGCTCACAGTGCATGACAGAGCAAATGAGAATCATGAGGTCAAAGGAACTGCCTGAAGAGCTCAGAGACAGAATTGTGGCAAGGCACAGATCTGGCTAAGGTTACAAAAAAATTCTGCTGCACTTAAGGTTCCTAAGAGCACAGTGGCCTCCATAATCCTTAAATGGAAGACGTTTGGGGTGACCAGAACCCTTTCTAGAACTGGCCGTCTGGCCAAACTGAGCTATGGGGGGAGAAGAGCCTTGGTGAGAGAGATAAAGAAGAACCCAAAGATCACTGTGGCTGAGCTCCAGAGATGGGTCGGGAGATGGGAGACAGTTGTAGAAAGTCAACCATCACTGCAGCCCTCCACCAGTCGGGGCTTTATGGCAGAGTGGCCCAACGGAAGCCTCTCCTCAGTGCAAGACACATGAATGCTTGCATGGAGTTTGCTAAAAAACACCTGAAGGACTCCAGGATGGTGAGAAATAAGATCCTCTGGTCTGATGAGACCAATATAGAACTTTTTGGCCTTAATTCTAAGCGGTATGTGTGGAGAAAACCTGGCACTGCTCATCACCTGTTCAATACAGTCCCAACAGTGAAGCATGGTGGTGACAGCATCATGCTGTGGGGGTGTTTTTCAGCTGCAGGGACAGGACGACTGGTTGCAATCAAGAGGAAGATGGATGCGGCCAAGTACAGGGATATCCTGGATGAAAACCTTCTCCAGAGTGCTCAGGACCTCAGACTGGGCCGAAGGTTTACCTTCCAACAAGACAATGACCCTAAGCACACAGCTAAAATAATGAAGGAGTTGTTTCACAACAACTCTGTGACTGTTCTTGAATGGCCCAGCCAGAGCCCTGACTTATACCCAATTGAGCATCTCTGGAGAGACCTAAAAATGGCTGTCCACCAACGTTTACCATCCAACCTGACAGAACTGGAGAGGATCTGCAAGGAGGAATGGCAGAGGATCCCCAAATCCAGGTGTGAAAAACTTGTTGTATCTTTCCCAAAAAGACTCATGGCTGTATTAGATCAAAAGGGGGCTTCTACTAAATACTGAGCAAAGGGTCTGAATACTTAGGACCATGTGATATTTCAGTTTTTCTTTTTTAATAAAGCTTCAAAAATGTCAACAATTCCATGTTTTTCTGTCAATATGGGGTGCTGTGTGTACATTAATGAGGAAAAAAAATGAACTTAAATTATTTTAGCAAATGGTTGCAATATAACAAAGAGTGAAAAATTTAAGGGGGTCTGAATACTTTCCGTCCCCACTGTATATATATTTTTTTTAATAAGTTGTTTACCTGGAGTTTAGCTTTAAACATGCAAGCTATAACAAAAGTAGCATAAACACAAATATTGATCCTGCTTCAGCTGAATTGGATGTCAATCAACCTTACAATAACATTAGCTTTCTAGGGGAAACATGCTGATCTTGTAAACTAATTAGCTGAATTTCAAGATGTATATTTTGGCACATAATACAGCATAGTTAAAAAGATCAGCAGACATTTTTTAGCATTTAAACTCTCACTAATCTGAAGGGCTGCAGTTATTGACAAATAATAAACGTTCTACGGTACTGATTCTGTTTGGATGATGACTAAAGCCTCATACACACAATCAAATTTTTCGAGGGGAAATGTGTGATGACAGGCTGTTGGCAGAAAATCCGACCGCGTGTATGCTCCATCGGACAATTGTTGGCCAACTTTCTGGGAACAAATGTTGGATGGCAGGTTTATAAATTTTCCGCGGACAAATGTGTGTTGTCTGATATTCCGAGCGTGTGTACACAAGTACGTCGGACAAAAGTTCAAAGTACAAAGCCAGAAGCGGTCGGTCTTGTAAACTAGCGTTCGTAATGGAGAATTAACATTCGTGACGTGGCAAATTATGAAATCTTGAAATGCAGCGCACATTCTCTTCTTCTTTAATGGGATAATAATGAAGCTGCTTTGCTGGTGATACTGATGGAGTTATTGCAAACAAATTTTCAAAAGCTTTTTTCTTCTAGTGATATCAAGAATAATATTATTATGCTTTTTTTTTTTTAATTATTTGGACAAGTTACCACAACAGCATTATCCCCTAGTTTTTAAGATCAAAGATACAACTATGTTGGTGTCCCTTGTTAATTTTACATTATATTCTTTTAAATGCACCTGCCTACTCCTAAACTGTCATTTGAAGTAAAACACATAGCCAAGTATTATTCTCCACAATTTTTTTTTATTGTACTTAAAAAAAAAGAAAGAAAAATAGACATGCTATTTGCCAACAGAAAATAACCAAAAAGTGCATTCTATGCATCCAAAAATATAGAAAACATACCAAATCAAATCATTATTCAACCAAAAAAATAATGTCAAAGCAATAACTCCAAGGCCAATAATGAATAACACGTTATCTCCTCTGATTCCACAACATGGCTGGTTGATGAACAGCCGTTCAAAAACGAACGGAAAAGCACAAAATGAAAAGCGATAAATGAAAAACGCGAAAAGAAAAGCGCGAATCAACACTCACCAAACTTCTACTAACATGAAATTAGCAGAAGGAGCCCAAAGGGTGGCACTAAAGAGCTGAAAAACCACGTAGTACGTCTAGTACGTCTCTATGTTCGTAATTGTTGGCCAACATTTGTGAATGAATGAATGAATGAATGAATGAATGATTTGTAAAGCGCTGCAAATGCGAACTGAATCGCCTCAAGGCGACTCAAGGTGTGACCGTGTGTATGCAAGACAAGTTTGAGCCAACACCCTTTGGACAAAAATCCACGGTTTTGTTGTTGAAAAGTCCGATTGTGTGTACAAGGCTTTAGTGAACCCTACAGGTGGTCAGGCATGGATACCCACATACTAACTGCTGTTTAGTCTTGCATTACTTGTCAGAGTCATGAGAAATCTGCTGTCATGTGCACTTCACCACTCCAGTCAGTGCCATTTCCTAGAGCAGTTTGCTATTGCTGTCACCTGACTCAGCTCTTTCCCAGTCTGTCTGTAGGGAAACAGATGTTTTAAAATAGTCATACAAAGATATATTTGAAATGAAATCCTTATTATTTTTTTGGCAATAACATGGTGTGGGTGTATTTCTGCCATGTCACACCCCTCCAGCCTGTGTCTCAGAATAGCAAGGAGGTGAAGCCTCCATCAATCAAGATGTAATATCCCAATATCCCACCCCCTTGTGTTTATCTGGTCAGTGGGCACAGAGGAGGAGGGAGAGAGTGGACTGTCATTTACCACTGTGTATACGTCCACATGTGTGACTCAATAGTCACATGGGCTGCTCAGATGTAATAGGGAGAAAATGCCCCCTCACCCCTCACCCCTAAACCCCTCTTATACCCTGGAACACAGCAGCAATCGATCTTCTTGAGACTCCTCCCTACAAGTAAGGCGACAAGCCTCCATTCCATAAAAAGAATTATGAGCTTATATCATCATAATCTCAGTCAATATTATGTTTCTCAATGCTATAACTTGAAAATGTGCCTCAATTAGGGTAACATTTAATAGGGGAGGGTACCATCATCCACAATTGGTGGAACAGCAATGGAGGCAAACTATGGTGAGTCATCTTTGCTTTAGGTGTACCCTTGTAAATGTAATACAGATACGATCCACTAGCTCTGAATGTCCGATACCTCTTATGAGGCATACTGGACATAGACTCTTAACTAGAAGCATTGTTTTTACTACACAATTGTAAACTTTACATATCTGTACCTATGACCCTGAATAGGCATATATATTTGTATATGGTTTCTTATATACACACATATTTTTCAGGGGCTCTGATCCTGCTGAGATATCCTCCTCTTGGTAATATCTACAGCACAATTTTTATCTGCAAGCAATATCTTGGAAATATCTCAATATCAGCAAGATGACTTTGATCACAGCCTCTTGCCTCTGACCCCCCGGGTTGCTATATTAAATATCACAATATATTAAATATTCCTGTCCATTTTTATTTTTATTTTCTTCATTTTTTTTTCTTTTTCCTTTCCCTCTCCTCCCCCTTTCCCTCCCCCCCCCCTTTTTTCCCCCTGCTCCCTTTCCTTCCCCCTGCCCTTTTTCCTCCCCCTTTTTCTTCCTCTCTTTCCTCCCCGTCGTATCTTTTCCTTTCTTTTCTCCCCCCCCCCCCCATTTCCCCTTTCTCTTCCCCCCCTCCTATTCACACCCCCCCCCCCCTTTTTCCATTCTCTCCCTCCTTTTTTTTTCTTACCCCTTCTTTCCTCAAATTTTTCCCCTCTATCATCCCTTTCTCTCTTTCTCCCTCTTTCCCTTTTCTCCCTCTCCCCCTTAGTTACCACTTTATTGCAACAGACTATTCTCTTTACTGTGTATAATTTCTAAAATTTTGGAACTCAGCATCTTTCAGTGTCCCCCATTTTCGCTGTGGGGGGGATTACTTTCGGGTGCCTCTGTCGTGCTGCTTTATCATTCACCGGTCAATCCGGGTGAGCAATGTATGGACTTAAAAAATCCCCAAATTATGTTATCCAGTAGCCTCCCTGGTGGTATGATTATTTCATATTTTTGATGCTGAAAGTGGTACCATTATTTTGCAACTCAGCATCTTTCAGTGTCCCCCATGTCCGCTGTGGGGGGGATTACTTTCGGGTGCCTCTGTCGTGCTGCTTTATCATTCACTGGTCAATCCAGGTAAGCAATGTATGGACTTAATAAATCCCTAAATTATGTTATCCATTAACCTCCCTGGCGGTATGATTATTTCATATTTTTGATGCTGAAAGCTGTACCATTATTTTGCATGAAAATTTGGCGTTTTATATTGTAGGCCTGTAATTCTTGGAATAACTCACTTAAATCTGTCCAAACAAGAGTCTAGTAGACATCCCGGGTATGATAAAGTTTGAAACACGAAATCATAAATTATAATACAATAAATAACTGTAAATAATTATACCAAATAATAATATAATAATAATAAAAATTATTCAATAATGTAATCAAATCAAAAACACTGAAATTTGCTCAGTTGCAGAATTGTCGCTGTCATTACTTTTCAGTGTTTGATGATGGATCTCCCCACAAATCACTATCGCTCAATTCTGCAAGTGATTCTTGTTTATTATCGCTTCTAGCTGGTCTAAAACCTCTTTTGATGTAAAGAGACGGTTTTGGTTGCTATGGACAATCTCCAGTTTCAAGGCAGAAAGAACAGTTTTTATAATATAAAACTGCACGCAGGACACTGGAGAAACCACTAGGGACAAAGGGGATGTGAAATAATTTCATACAGTAATGTAATCTGTAAGATTACAGTGTACTGTATGTATTGTGTGTGTTTCACTTTTTGAATTTGGCACCGTTCTCCGTCCTTGTGTGTCGCAACACTCACGGGTAACGGAGCTCGGCTCTGTGATGAATCAAGCGGAGGATGACCTGCTCACACTGCGGGGAGACATCGCAGGATCCAGGGGACAAGGTAAGTAAGCTCTTCCTGGATCCTGCGATACGATCCCGAGTCTGGCTCAGGTTTACCACTTTTGGTTCTGAAATTCCACCCTGAGCCAGACTCGGGAATACCGCCAGAGGGGTTAAGTATATTTGCTTCCCTCTTTTCCCCTATCCTTGTTATTTTGTATATCTTATGTTGCGGCTGTTTGGCTATGAGATTATTATTATGATCTATTATCTTGTAGACGACAATGATTGACTCCTTCTGATGAAGCGGACTACCATGTCAAGATCTACTACATCCGTTACCCACTGTAATCATTGGGGATTATCGATCTGTTGAATCTATTAAGAATGGTGCATGGCTATAACCACTGATTTTATATAGCTTTTGAGTTTGTATAAACTGTTTCCTCCTTTTTTAATCATGTTTCTTTATCAATAAATTGTTATATTTTTAATTGTATTTTTGTCTAATCCTCGGGTACTGAGATACTCCATTTCCTCCCATTTTTGCCAGGGGCATGTTTGGGGCAGCTTTCCTTTTCCAATATGTTTCTACTGACTACTTGTACCATGTAAAAACAATGAAAAAGGTTTGTTCTATAACCTTGCAAAAAAATGGTACAAGTAAAGTATACTTTTAGCATGGATCTCTTGTTGAACTTAAGAAATCTGGATTATTGAAACAGGGACAATCCAAATTTCCCAGTCCACTTCGGTTCACATATATGCGAATTGAATGCATTTTGAATGGCATCCGATTTGCATGACGTGTGAACTGAACCAGCTTTTCCCATACGGCCGCTGTCCATTAAAAAAAAAAGTCCTGTACGTTTTTCAGTCCGGTTCAGGTGTGATTTCAAATAAAAATTTGCTTGTGAATCTCACCTGACCGAAACCGCACCGGACTCCTTTTAAAAATCTCAATTAATCCACGGCCGGACATATGTGAACCAAACCTTAGAGTGATAAGTCAACAAGAACCTTCCAGCTGTGAACTATCTGATGGATGCTTATGGAATACGTGTACCTATTGGTCAACACCTTTCAGATGTTTCATTTGAAGGAGAACAATTTCCTATTTCTACTAATATCAACCAAACTGGAAACCAGAACTGCCTTGACATATTCAAAGAATCAGGCCTCCTGTGTGGACTAAGAATTATGTGATGCAATTAAAATGCATTGTACTGTTTTGTAAAATATATACTGTAATGTTGTCTGTATAGTTCAATATTGTGGAAAAATACTCTTTTGTACTATGAGGGAACTATTCAATGTTCATACTTTTGGCCTGTAGATGTCACTATTTACAGTTGTTACATACTGTTAGGGATGAGCTTCGAGTTCGAGTGGAACTCATGTTCGACTCGAACATTGGCTGTTCGCAAGTTCGCCGAACAGCGAACAATTTGGGGTGTTCGCGGCAAATTCGAATGCCGCGGAACACCCTTTAAAAGTCTATGGGAGAAATCAAAAGTGCTAATTTTAAAGGCTAATATGCAAGTTATTGTCATAAAAAGTGTTTGGGGACCCAGGTCCTGCCCCAGGGGACATGGATCAATGCAAAAAAAAGTTTTAAAAACGGCCGTTTTTTCAGGAGCAGTGATTTTAATAATGCTTAAAGTCAAACAATAAAAGTGTAATATCCCTTTAAATTTCGTACCTGGGGGGTGTCTATAGTATGCCTGTAAAGGGGCGCATGTTTCCTGTGTTTAGAACAGTCTGACAGCAAAATGACATTTTGAAGGAAAAAACTCATTTAAAACTACCCGCGGCTATTAATGCATTGCCGACAATACACATAGAAGTTCATTGATAAAAACGGCATGGGAATTCCCCAAAGGGGAACCCCGAACCAAAATTAAAAAAAAAAAATGACGTGGGAGTCCCCCTAAATTCCATACCAGGCCCTTCAGGTCTGATATGGATATTAAGGGGAACTCCGGCCAAAATTAAAAAAAAAAAATGACTTGGAGTTCCCCCTAAATTCCATTTTAAGGGGAACCCCGCGCCAAAAAAAAAAAAAAAAACGGCGTGGGGAACCCCCAAAAATCCATACCAGACCCTTATCCGAGCACGCAACCTGGCAGGCCGCAGGAAAAGAGGGGGGGACGAGAGTGCGCCCCCCCCCTCCTGAACCGTACCAGGCCACATGCCCTCAACATTGGGAGGGTGCTTTGGGGTAGCCCCCCAAAACACCTTGTCCCCATGTTGATGAGGACAAGGGCCTCATCCCCACAACCCTGGCCGGTGGTTGTGGGGGTCTGCGGGCAGGGGGCTTATCGGAATCTGGAAGCCCCCTTTAACAAGGGGACCCCCAGATCCCGGCCCCCCCCTGTGTGAAATGGTAAGGGAGTACAAAAGTACCCCTACCATTTCACTAAAAAACTGTCAAAAATGTTAAAAATGACAAGAGACAGTTTTTGACAATTCCTTTATTTAAATACTTCTTCTTTCTTCTATCTTCCTTCATCTTCTGGTTCTTCTGGTTCTTCTGGCTCTTCTGGTTCTTCCTCCGGCGTTCTCGTCCAGCATCTCCTCCGCGGCGTCTTCTATCTTCTTCTCCTCGGGCCGCTCCGCACCCATGGCATTGGGGGAGGCTCCCGCTCTTCTCTTCTTCTTCATCTTCTTCTCTTCTTCTCTTCTTCTTTTCTTCTCTTCTTCATTTTCTTCTCCGGGCCACTCCGCACCCATGCTGGCATGGAGGGAGGCTCCCGCTGTGTGACGGCGCTCCTCGTCTGACAGTTCTTAAATAACGGGGGGCGGGGCCACCCAGTGACCCCGCCCCCTTCTGACGCACGGTGACTTGACGGGACTTCCCTGTGACGTCACGGGGAATGCCACAGGGAAGTCCCGTCATGTCCCGTGCGTCAGAGGGGGGCGGGGTCACCGGGTGGCCCCGCCCCCCGTTATTTAAGAACTGCTCCTGAAAAAACGGCCGTTTTTAAAACTTTTTTTTGCATTGATCCATGTCCCCTGGGGCAGGACCTGGGTCCCCAAACACTTTTTATGACAATAACTTGCATATTAGCCTTTAAAATTAGCACTTTTGATTATTCATGTTCGTGTCCCATAGACTTTAACGGTGTTCGCGTGTTCGAACGAACTTTTTTCCTGTTCGCATGGTCGCATGTTCGCATGTGGGCTCCATCGGACATTTTCCATCGGATTTTCTGACACACAAAGTTGGAGAGCAGGAGATAAAATTTTCCGACAACAAAATCCGATCGCGTCAATTCCGACCGTGTGTGGCCTGTTCCGACGCACAATTTCAGAAGAAATTCCGGCACGGAACAGCTCGTTCTGGTAAACTTAGCGTTCGCAATGGATACAGCACTTTCGTCACGCTGCAATGTCAAAAATGGTTTAATACAGCGCACTCTCTTCTTCTTTATAATGTGACTTCTTGTAGTTTTGCTGCTCATATTCACACACACTTCTCACAAAGTTTTATTTTTGTTATTTTTGTTTTTTTATTGTGATTTATTGTGATTCCCTGAATATATTGTTATTAGTTGTCACATCTGACAGAATGTTTTTTTTTTTATTTAATTTTTTTGGGGATTTTAAGCCTTTTTTTTTTTTAGATTTAATGTTTGTATTTTTTCCAAGGCTGATCTTTGTTCAATGTTATTTTTATTTTTACTCCAGAATATTTTTGTGTGTGTTTTGTGTGTCAAGTTACCCCAACACCATTGATATCTTTTATTATTTAATTTTAAGGAGATTGTTTGTTGTTGGTGTCCCTTGTTAATTTCACATTGTATATTTGAAATGTACCTGAATCCTCACAAAAAAACTGTCCTTTTTGAAGTAAAACACATAGGAGAGTAGAATTCAAAACAAAAATCCTTTATTAAGGGATCAGAACCAAACAAAGAGGAAGGCAACACTGGATCAACAGGAGAAATTAGCGAAGGCTGGGACCCCCACGGCAGACATCAATTCTTGAACATCAAAATTGGTGGCCTGAGGAGTCCATATGTAAGGGAGGGCAGTCTGGTCCAGAATTCGCAGAGATCCGGAAAGCAGCAGATGACATCTGTGTCCCCAGGCTGTGGTACCACAAGAGGCTGCATTTTTTGGCCGACCAGACTGGATCCAGGGTCCTCACTTTCTGGTCTTCCTTCCACGCTTCCTTCCGGGCTGTGGCTGTGCTGTTGGAGATGTGGCAGGAGGAGGAGTAGGACCTGGAGAGGAGGAGGACTGGGAGGACCTGGAGGAGAAGGAGGAGGAGGAGGAGGACCTGCAGGAGGAGGAGGAGGACCATCACAAAGGTGTGTCTGAGCTGTAATTTGGCCCCTCATACCTTTGT